>NW_010423165.1:0-437 GCF_000710305.1 Buceros rhinoceros silvestris
GTTGCCATCCCGCTGCCTCTCCCTGCCCAGGAAAGGGCCCCTTGTGCCAGGGGATGCATGTACTCCCTAAAAAAACCCCATGTCGGGCTGCGTCTGCCCCGTCCTTTGCCACCCGGAGGCGCGGGGGCCTCGCAGGGCCACAGAGGAGCAGGGGAGGGACCTTCCTCCGTCCAGGACTCTGCTGTCCAGGCAGCTGGTCGTCGGGCAGCTCCTTCCCACCCAGTTCCTGCCCTGACCTGGGCCCCGCATGCGCTGCCCTCTCGATGGGGGCGATCGGTGGGTCGTGTTGGGCTTCCCTTCCCCTCTTGGGCAGCCAGCTCCTCATTTCACAGCGATTCTTTAACTCTCCTCCAGCCTCGGGGCCTGGAAGCAGTTGGGCTGAGTCAGGGGCCAAGGCGGGACGGGTCAAGCTGTGTTAGCGCTTGCTGGACGTCGGA
>NW_010423166.1:0-9647 GCF_000710305.1 Buceros rhinoceros silvestris
TAAAGGTCTCTTCCAACCAGATGATTCTAAGGAGAGCCTTACAAAAGAAAATTGGCATGAGGACACCACCCAGAGAAGAAGTTCAAAGCCCTTAGAGTGTCCCCGTCTGGGCTAAAGCTATTTTTAACCAAAACTTGTTTAGTTTGCTGGAAGATGGGAAGAGAATCAAACGCTTCCTCTGATCCTGGGAGGACTCTGATTATGACGGTGCAGTGCAGGCACCATGCGGTCAGGAAAAGCGTCTGGTGTTCGAGAAGGCAAATGAAGGGGCGCTGAGTGGAAGGCAGCACGCCGTCCTAATGGCCTTTCGAAAGCCCTCACGCTGTTCAGACAGCAACACCAAGTAACCACACTCACAACACCATCACAAGTTAAGTGAATTTAGTACTTGCAAAAGGTGCCATGCTGACACAGTTCAAAGCAAAGCAGCTTGCTGCAAGACAGAAACACAGCTTTTTTTTTTTTTTTGCCTCCAACCCCCATGCCAGTTGTGTGCCTTCCTGGCCCTCAGCTGGCAAGAGTACCAGGACACAAATCTTTTCCTATTTATACCATTTGTTCTTTCAGTAAAGAGAGCGGCAGCTTTTGCCATTTCACCCAGAAAACAGACACAGTGACCACCCACCCCCCACCTCAGCGACCCTCACTCGGCACAGCCAGCCCCCAGCAGCATCGGCACCCTGCCATCCCCAGTCAGTCCCACGTCCCTGCACCTTCCACCAGCGCAGGCTACCACCAAGCCAGTGAGAGGCAGGCAGAGACCTTTTGTTACATCTTGCCTGTTTCCTTGCGGATTACGAAAAGGCTCATAGCAAAAAAGACACTTCAGCAGCTTTGTCAAGTCCTGCATAACTTGCAGCTCTCCGTAAAGCTTTGAAGGCTGCTCTAACTCACTTTGGCACTGCTATTTTCGCTGCCTGTGTTGGGGATTACTAAGGGACTGTGCAAGATACTGCCTCTATGAAAAAAATGAATGTTTTATGGTATCATCTTCTCCCAATCTTGGCAGAGAAACACATCCCACTATATTTCCAGAAGTTTGTCTACTTTGGAACAAGAACATCAACAGCGAGGCAATTGCTGGAGTTACCAGTTAGGTGCCCGCCCTGTCCTTCATCTTTCTGCAGTACCAGGACAGAGGATTGAGTTGCTAATATCACACTAAGACAAACATTTCGGAGTGCAGCAGCAGAGGCTATTTCCTCTGGCCACTCTGCTTCTGCACTGAGGTGCAGTAGCTGTGACACAGGCAGTTGTTCTGCACTTGTGTCCCAGCTGCAGTCATCTAGGGCAGGAGGGACCCACCATGCAAGTCCCTTGAGGTCACCCCATGGCCACCAAGAAAGAACATGGCAGAGCCTCCTCTTCTCTCCCAGCACCAAGTTACTCCCAGATCCCCTACTACCAGGTCCCCAAAAGCCACCGATAAGCTGAGGCCACGGAGTTCAGACCCTGGACACTAACTACCCTAAGGTCCAAGGAGCTCAGACCTGCAGGGTGAGGTCAAGTCCAACTCAAAGAAACATTTGTTTTCTAGGTAAACTAAAGATTCACTCTTCAGAATTACATTAAACTGAGAAGATAGGAATTCCATTAGCTAATCTAATTGAACCTGATCTGTTTGAATTACATTAGATGTGGCTGCACTGGAGACTCCGTAATGAGACTCCAGTACACTGAGATCCTGACTGCTTCTACTCAATCTCCCAACCCGAAGCAGACAGCTGTAATCGTGCTAATTAGCTGCAGAACCTGTGATGTACTTCAGCCAAGCACCGGGTGAAGAGAGAAAGATTAAAACGAAGCCAAACGAATGAGAAGGTGCAAGCATACTTGCATACAATTTACAGGACGTGAATAACACGCCCTCTGCGAGCAGATGCCTTCCCTTGACACCGAGGGGGAGGGCACTGCATGGGAACAAAGTGTCCCTGCGTAAGATCCATTAATTAGCTTAATAAATTAAAAGCTAAGAGTGAAGATAAAGATTTTTTTTTAATTTAAATAACCCCCCTACAAGTTCTGTCAGCCATTGGAAGTTACACACCAAAGCTATTTTAGAAAACAAGCAGAGCATTGTTATTGCTAAAGTTAGCTTACCTGGTTGTTTTACACACAGAGAAATCATCGCTCTTAAATCTGTCAGCACTCCCACGGAGATCAAGAAGAAGCCAGTTTGAATAAGCAGGAGACAGCCTGGATGGCAGCGTTCGGTCTCGATCCCTGCTCGAGGGAGACAAAGGGCCCGTGATGCTCCCTGCTTACACTGCCAGCGCACAAATAGGGTTCAAGCTCTTGATCAGGGCAGCGTCTTTTCACATTTTTGTGTCAAAGAGAACCTTTGAACTTCAGCACCACAAAGACAGTCTCCAAAATAAGTGACATTTATTGCAGTGCCCATAAACGCGGTGGTACTGGAGCAGGAGAAGCACAGGCAAGCCACGGAGAACACTGAAGCTGCCAGTTCTCACACTGTGACATCTAAAGAGGGCAGGCTCAAAAGCCACAGGGCATCCAACCTGCTTCAGGAAGGGATGAGGATCCTCCAACCAATGAGCCAGAAACCAAGATTTATGGTGGCAACACTAAGATTCATCTTTGGATCCAATACCTTTTTTTTTTTTTGCCAAACTACAGCAGTTTAGGAAGAGGAAGATTTTGGGATGTTACGAAATTGGCTGGACTCTGACAAAGGACAAGTTCTAAGGCCAGAATCAGGCCACTTTCTTGCCAATACATGTATCTGCAAGACACACAAAACAGGCCCTTCTCCCTCTGCACCCTGGCTGCCTTTCCAGGTCTCCTGCATCTCCTCAGGGAGAACTGGCCACCACAGAGCCTCCCCCACCCCACCGAGGCCAAGCCATTAACTCAGGCACAGTTTTCCAGGTCACAGTGACACCTGCAGCACAGACGTCTCTGAAGGATTCAAACACTCCAACCAGCCTCTTTGCAGAGGGTGCAGAGTAATTACAGAAGCTTTAATGACCTGCGGCAAAGGCAGGGCATCACAATGCTTTTCCAGCATGAGCTCTTATACTTCACCTGCACTGCAGCCACCATCGAGTCCCCATCAAGCCCCGGAGGAGCCTGTCGCCATGAGCTCATCAGGGGAACACAGAGGTACAAATGACCCCGGCACGCTCCTGCCTCTCTAATGCCTCCTTGGGAGCCTGCAGCAGGCGGGAGGCAGTGCTCAGGAAACTCTGCAGGAGCACGTTTTACTGTGAAAGAGCAGGATTTAGTCAGGGAGAAGTTTCACAACCTCCTCGTGGCCTTTCCCACAGTCCCACCAGCACTCGGAGCAGCATGTGGGACACAGAGAGGACTTGAGAGAAGCATCCAAAGCCTTTGAGAAATACAACGTCATGTACTTTAGGAACACTACGTGCACCCAAATGGTGTGGGGAAGACCTCAATTACAGCTGGGAAAAAAAAACTGGGTAGAATTAATCCTGATGTCTCATGCAACAGTGGTTCCCATTTAAATACTGAACTGTTTGTGGTTGAACTTACTCCAGGCTTTTCCATTCCACCTAAAGGCACATTGATATTGATTTCAGAATTACTTTCAAATTACAAGTGCTAGCAATAAAATTAATTGCATGAATTTCAAGCATTGCACTTCTCTTGCTATTTCAATTATCGATTAGGCACCATGGCAGAAGCATTAAGACTCAAAATGTTAACAGTGATTATTACTTTGCTACTGTGAGGTTTGGGGGGATTTTTTTTTTTATTGACGTTTTCTTTTTTCCCTTTTTTAACTTTGGGAGCAATGATTATGCTGGATACTCTGGGAGCTGTAGTTCAAATGCCATCACATTTGATGTAAGCACCTACAAGGTAGAAACAGTTCTCAAACCATGCAAATACAGTGAGTTTTGATAGCAAACAGTGGATCAGCCAGGCCAGAAGAACATGATGGTGTAAGCAGTTTTATAATTAGCAATGGTTGGCCTTGCTGGTTTTAGCACCCTTGTTGATCAGCTAGTATTTATCGGAAGAAGCCGCACATCACCCTCCAGAGGTTTTGGCGAAATGACCCATCAAGGGTTTATTCACAGAGAAGCAAACAGATTTTGTGATCAGCCGATTGTGCCAAACATAGTGCTGGCAGAACTCTGTTGGCTCCCCTGGATTTCTCTAGGGAAGAGTGGCCCTGGATTTTTAACCGTAAAAAGAGCAGATCCATTCTCATCTGTGACACCCACTGAACACCCACATATTTCACAAACCACACTGACAGAGTGAGAGCAATGGGAAGGGGTGTCAAGCACATCCCATGTGGAAAAAAAAAAAACCAAAAAAAACCCCCACAGCCCTGTAACTCAAGGGCTAATCAAGCTGGGTACAACATTCCTTTTGCAGAGCGGCTGCGGCTGCGTGCACTCACCTTCTGATGCTGCTGTCACAAATGCCCGGCAGTTTTTGGCTTGAACGCCTACATCTCCCTAATTAACACAGCAGGGACAAAGCACGGATGGGGACCAATCACAGCACTGGTTTATCTTCCCTCCCCATTTATCTTTCTGCAGCAGGTTTGAGGCTACCTCAGGTGGGAAAGCGGAGATATGGACGTGCTTACCAAGAGGGTGCAGACACATGCACGCACCTATGCGAGAGAACAGACTTGGCCAGCAGAGGGTTGTGTGTTTGTTTATCTACAGCAAGCTACTTAAAAGTTGGAGCTATAAGAATTTCCATGGTCTTGCTCCACTGCGCACAAGTCGTGTAAAGCTCTGCTTGGCAGCTGCCTTCTCTGGCAAAGCTGGTCTCTGAAGGTTGGACTCCGGCACTCCTCTAATTTCTTGTTCCCCGTAGCTAAGCTAAGCTGATAAGCTGTGCAGAATGTCACTTCTCAAATCACTCAGCAAAATCTCACGGTGGGGCAAACAGTTTCAAAATTATCTCAGTGACTTAGATTTCCCTCTTCTTGTCTCTTGTGTTGTTTCACAGAAAACAAACATCATTTACACAAAAATCAAGGGCCCGTTTCTCCATGTTTGTGCACATTGTAAATCTAATATGAATGGCCAGCCTGGTCACTGACTGCAAGAGCTACCCCACATAGACAGTGGCAGGGAATAGAAACCCCAAAGCAGAGCTGTATTGTGTCCCTAAGGGAATATGGGCAGCTGTAGCCCCAGCACAGCAAACCAGCACCTCTTCGGCAAGAGTTCAGCAACACCCTTCTTACTATACGGTTGTAGGGTAAGAGACAGGGCTCTAATGGGCTGTGCATTGTAAACCCACCCAGGGGAACTGGAGCAGCTGGAAGGGGCATCCCATCTGAAGTTAAATTACAGTTTTTGAACATGGAACCCCCATTGCATGACTCCAGCCAGCAAACCCTCCCACAGCTAGTCACCAGAATATTTCACCAGACCTCAAGTCAGTGCACCAAGAGATGCTGCAGCTCCTAAGAAGACTAGAAAGCTTTACGACTCCCTCACAGTGATGCAGTGAGATACCACATCTCAAGAGAAGGCCACTTACAGGCAAGGAGTTGGGCAATAACACTGCAGTGTGGGTAAGAGGCAGCGCCCAGCCTCAGGCACAGGAGAGGACCTGGGCTTTCTCCCGGCTCCTGCTTCACATTTGCGGAGGCAGGAAATGCAGCCCATGCCAGGGCCCCCCTTTCTGTGCTGTCTCTGAGGGTGGATGGTTTGACTCTAATCCACAAAACCTCGGCTGTTTTTAAGTGATAAATCCAGTTTGGAAAACTAACACTTTAGAAATTAGCAATGTCAGATCTTGAGGGTAAGCTGTAAATCTCCAAAGGGCAGCGGCACGTATCACATACATGCACAAGCACACAGCAAGTACAACAAGCAGCAAGCATGCATTGAAAAGCTGGGTGTTGGATCAGGAGTCGGCTCTGAGCCTACATTCCCCCTCTTGCCTCCTTGGGTTTCACATTTTGTTCACATCACTCCTCAACCTGATCACCCATGACCCAGCATTGCAATGTTCCCCTTCTTCCTCACGGTTTGACCTTTTAGCTGAAGAGACAGGAACCCTGGTGACATAGACAGTCAATTAAACCAAAGAAAGTGGGGTCTCTGTTCTTGCACAGCTTACAGCTGCACTGTGAAACTCACAGCTGAAGGAAGGGAGAGAGGCCAGAAGCACAGGTGGGTTTCAAAAGGACGTCACCAAGCTCACAGCCATTTCTCAAGGAGTAGAGCACCCCACCAGGACTACAAGGGAGGAGCAGGGAGAAGGCTGCACACAGGGAACAAGCACCCAAGGTACACACTGACCCTGTCCCTCTTCTCTGGGCACCCTTTAGTACTATCAGGGGTGGGATAACTGGGATAGATGGTCTGAGCCAGTCTGGCAAGTCTCTTATCAGCTGAGACCCCTACTAATTGAAGCTTAACCCAGCACACTCCAGCTCTCTGAAGGAAAGGCAGCGACTGAACATTTGAACTCACAACTGGCTGGTGAGCTACAAGACTGACTGAAATCAAATTTAAATCATCTCAAAGAATATTAGAGCTAGTATATAAGTCTACCCTATAGCTAAGCATAGCAGGGGACTTCACTTTGATTTATCTCAGGAACATTAATGCATCAATTAGCTGTGTTCCTCTGGGGAGAAGTCATCCCATAATTTACATATTTTGGTCATATAGCAGGGAGGGAAAAAATTATGAAAACACATGTGAAGCATTTGGACGTGCTAAACTACCAAAGATATCGTAATGAACACAGTCATGACATTAGATCAGTGTTTCCCGATGCAAAGAGGATTTTGTTTTAACTAGAAGCGTAACAAGGAATTATAGCAGCTGTGCCTGTCATTATTCTGCTTCGCCTGTTAATGGAATTGGTTTGCTAGAACCAAATTGGTTCACAAGATTAATTAAAAACAGGTGTTTCTGTGCAGTAACTTCTCCGCACCACACAGAACTTTTTGTGGCCAAACCACCTCTGCCCTCCGTAATATCCTGCATGAGATGCATTTGCTCATCTCTAGTGGCAATGAAGTAGTAATAAAATTAAATTCAGAACACCGGCTGTGTGATGGTGTTGTTTTTCTCCTAAGGTGGGCCTTGCAATGTCCAGTGACCTTGTGAGGCTGGCTCTTGTGAGACTTCTCCAGAGGATGGTGTTCCCTGGGAATGTCCTGTATTCTGCCGTACATCTCAAGAGGGATAGTTTCTGCATGATCCCCAAGGAGTCTCAGAAACAATTGCTAGTCAACAAGGGCTGAAGCTCATTAGCTTCAGAAAGGTGAGGGTGGTTTGGAGAAGTCTTCCAACAATAAGCAGACCAGCTTTGTATGTGGAGAGTTTAACACCGTCTCTGCCGGCCATGCACAATCCAGACCCAAGTCCCCAGCCCATGTCATAGTCATGCTGCCTAAATGTCTTTTCTGCAGGTAAGGATTTTAAGTACTACTCATACAGCAAAACCCATTTGTTTTGAAAAAGTCTGTTAGTTCAGGAAAAAGGGGATATTTGGATCCAAGAATGGACTGGAAATCCCAGAATCCTACTAAAAAAAAAATCCATGAAGGAAGTTCTCAAAGCTTATTTCACCGACTATTTGGGTTTACTTTCAAGGACTTTCTTTGTTTGCCTTTTAATTAAGGACCTCTGCAGTACAAACCCAAGACAAATAACATCTTGAGTTACCAGAAAAAAAGATTCACTGAATATTTGTGAAGGCACAAAACTCCTCACTGTCCAAGTCATCCTCACAGTAGATAGGAAACACATGTTGCGCCTAAAGCAAAGACAGCTTTGACACACTATAATACTTCATATGACAAGTTCTACAAGATTTTAAGGCAAGTGAAGGACTTGACGTTTGGCTGAAAATAAGTTCTCAAAGACAATGAAAAAAATTGATGATTATTTCAGTCTCTTTAGTAACATTCTGAGTCTGCAAAAAAAGTCATTGGAAAGTGTCGACCGAAGACCAAAAAACCCTGATACCGCTTCATGAATCAGCACAGAAATGATGGGCTCCCAGGACTGCTGTCCTGCTGGTTGGTACCCTTCAAATCCTTTCAGTGAGATGGAGAGTTGGAAGTGTTTTTCACTTTTTCTAAAAAAGGCTGCTGGAGCATGCTCTGCAGGACGCATCCATACTGCATGGGCACGGTGGAAAGGAACTGGGAAAACAGCGTTTGCAAAGGTGCTGTGAGTCTGCTCCAAACAAAGCTCTCGGTGCTGCTGGCCACCAGGTAACAAAAAGCAACTTTTGACCTGTTTTCCTAAGGAAACAAAGGTTTATAACATGGGCACAGCCAGACAGGGACCGTCTCCCAGGCAGGAGGGGGCGTCCAGATGTCCGGACACATGCTGGCAGATACGAAATGGGCCATGAACTGAATACCATTAACTCCTACTTGCCTCCCTTTTTGCAAAGGAATGGTGTACATCTGTATCAGCGCTTCCTGCACTCGCCAATGGCCAGATCCAGACACACTGGACAGAGAAGCAGAGAGATGCAGAACAGCAAAGACAAGAGACCCTGTGCCACTGCGCTGGCAAGGCTGCAGATGTAGAAGCCCCGTGGGAGGTAGAGAAGGACCAAACTTTAAGACAAACCACAGGAAAGAGGATATCATTGACTTGCTCATAGAACTGTTCCTGGCTAACCAGGAACGTTTCAAGGAAGATCTCTGCAGCTGTGGATGATCTCACAGCTACCTCTTATTTCTCTGCAGAGCTTTGGGATACCACACACCCCTGAGATCCTGCGTATCTGTGTGTGCCACCAGAGCTGGCAGCCCCCCTTTCTTTTAGCAGCACAGGGGCTAACACACAGCCAGGCCACTGCACAGCCCCGCTGCAGACAGCCCACTGCTGTCCAGCTGGTGCCAAGAGACGGGGAGAGCAGGATCAGCAGCACAGATAACCAGAGCGATTGCACAGGCCCCAGGCAGCAGATTAAAGCTCCTTGAGGATGTGAAGTCAAAGGAGGAAGCATTTACCCCTGCACATGTATCTGTGAGCTCCTGCATCACCCATTCCTTCGGCCTCCTTACATCAAACAGGTTTACTCAGATCCTCCCCAAGCTGTTAGTTGAGTTACATCACGAGCTCAGCTCCTTCCTCATTTGTGGCCGTTGGACAAACACAGTTGCACATGGAAACACAGCTGTATTAGTTAGAGCCTTAGGTATTCTTGGCCAGAGCAAGGTATAACACACCAGGGTACAACAGCTCCAAGCAGAAATTTGCACAGAGGTTGCAGAAAAGGCCGGCAGCATCATTAAGTTATCCGGATGTGAAAGCTGCAGGCTGAGCTACAGTTTATGCAGCAGGAGATACCACAGAGCCAAATCTGAGTTCCACAAAGGACCAGCTGAGAGTCATACAGCCAGGGAGGCTTCATTCACACACGAATCTCTTTGGAGAGCACATCAAAAACCTCTTGCCTGTGATCCTTCAAACACCGCTCAGTCACAAGCAGTTAGGATTACAGCAGGACCAGACTCAGCAGAAAAGCAGACTCCAGCTCAATGTTTTGTCCTCTCTCATTTCAACTCCTAGAGGAGCAGAGGAAAGTGGAAAGAAACCGCATCTGAAAGTTTGTTTAAATTTCATTTCTGATTTGGTGCACAAGAGAGCTCCTGTTTTACCAAACAGCTATTAGGTTACCTCACAGCTAATTCCCATGCTCAT
>NW_010423166.1:9752-14080 GCF_000710305.1 Buceros rhinoceros silvestris
CCTGCTTAGCTTCACAGTTTCAGCCTCTCGGTGGATTGATATAAAATCCTGAGCAACAGCAGTGTTGGGAGGGGGTGGAGAAGTAGAAGACAGATGCACATTCCTAAAGAAGTTACTAAATCCAAGTACTAGCAGGTGCCTGAAAACCACAAGCCCAATGCAACAGCCTGTGAAGCATCTCAGCGGTTTGTTTTCTCGTGGGTCAGCAGGGCAGCCACCTGCCAGCACAGAGGGAAAGGCTTGGGGACAGCAGTGCCCGGGGTTCACCTCCCTCCCATTAGCCACATATAAATATAAAACCTACTGTGCCACTGAATCATTTTTTATCTTCTTCTCCAAGAGGTATCACTATAAACATAAAAATGTTGTGCTTTATTTTTACTTTACACCAGCAGCTAAGGATCAACATGGAAAACACCCAGAGTGAAGACACTGGACTGGAACAAAGCTTTTCATACTGACAGCCTTATTCTAAGCATGTTCTGGAAAGAAATCCCACCAGAGAACACACAAACCACCAGCCACCAGCAGTTACACAGTGCTTGTGCTTTTGTTTCTGCCGCGCTCGGTCCTCACCAAACTCAACGGCATCCTGCAGCCAGCAGTCCAGGGAGGAGCAGCACCCGCCCGCTAAGGACACGCTGCACATATCTGCCTTTTGAGTTTTGAAACCACGTCTTAAGACGTAGTAGCATAGAGGAGAGGGAGGAAAGAAATTACTGCCCAGGAATGTCAGAGTTGTGCTGGGAATATATATTTGCTCCCGGTCCACAGGGAATGAAGATGTCAAGCTAAAAATAAAAATATTATCAGCGGGAGATCAGAGTGATTCTGTGATCAGGGACAGAGCACAGTGATTAAACATATTTCATGGGCTACCAAGCAGCAAAACAAGAAGACACAGGTTCTGCGTGGCTGAGGAAGGTGTCCTGGAAAACACTGCACTTTAACGAAATAAAACTATATTTCAAAACCCACCCAGTTGTCCTCGTGTGACCACGTGCTCCCTTCTCACACAGGGTACGCTGGCTTTGTGCATGTACATGATTTATGTTCCACCTCCTGCCCTTTCAGTGACTCCTTCATGTTGTTTTGCAGATTCCTGAGTAAGATATTTAACACTTGGCATTCCTCTTCCTTCCTGCCATTAGCAAGCCACACATGAGGACAGGAGGATGGGCCTCATCACTCTCAGGATCTCATCTCCAGACTACCAGACGCCTCTGTCCTCCCCAAACCAAAATGATTCATTTACTACAACAACAAAAAGTGGAGACTCCCACCCCAAGCATCACCACCTACATTTGCCCAAACTGTTCTCAAATACTGTATTGAGCCTTTGAAAAAAAATAACCCAAAGGACAATTTTTACAAATAAGTTCAGGTTCACTCTGAATATTTGTTACGAGGCACCCCTCGCTCGCACACAGCCAGGTCAGGGGTCGTGAATTTAGCCTCCTTTCATTCAATTGTTTCTTTGTGAAATCCAGAGCTGCTAGCTACATTGCCATCAGTATTCGGAGCTCACAACCTAGCCCTCTCCTCAAAACCATTCTAGCATCAGAGAACTCCTGCTGGGAAATACAATACAATAAGAAAAATTAATAAATAAAATATCACACTGGCACACCAGCAGTTGTGACTTTGTCTTATTTTTCCCTTCTTCACTTCTACACTCCTTCCTCTCCATCCTTTTCTCCCTCCTGTTCCACACCTCCACAGTTAAAATAAGAAATATCTATTGAGTGCACTCCTTAAATGCAATCACTGATTTCCCTGATCTTTTCCTTCACAGGACAGGGCCACGTTCTCCTGAAAATTAAAGATACACTCGCAGTGACAAGAGAGTGTCGTGGGTTTTTTCAACAACAACAAAAAAATACCCCAAAACATCTTTTATTCACACAAGGTGACAGTTTTCAGCATAGAATTTCTTTCCCTCTGCCAACTGAAACACCTTGGCCCAACAGCCCAAGGGAATGGGCTTAGAAACCTTCGAGGCAAACTGATGCTATTGGTTTGTTTTCTAGGTCTTCTTTGGCTAAAAAAAAAAAAAAGTTTAAAACATTTGGGGAGAAAGATCTTCAATATAAGGGAAAAGAAGTTTCAATTAAAAGAGTTTAAGATAACACCCAGCTGTTCCGTGCTATCACTCAGCAGGCTCTGCGCTCACTGCAGGAGATTTATAATCCTCTGCCCTCCACTCCCTGCCCACCCTCTTGTAGCTGAACCTCCTGTAGGGGGGTTTGCCCTAAATACTCTGAATATCTCACGGCACATCCTCGCACCAGCAGCCCCACTGCTTTTTCCCTGTTTATAGCATTTACACGCTGCTTTCATCATTTAACTGCCCTCTTGTCTTGTCATATAGGTGCTGGAGAAGCATCACACAGACACCCACCGCACGTGGAGCACAATGATCTCCTGCTCCACCATGTCTGTCCTGCAGCACCTCTGCCAACAGCTTCCTTTATCTGCCTTGATGTTGGTTCATCCTGCTGTACCAAAACACTCCCCGGTTCTAAAGAGGTCTGAGAACTGGTATAAACCTGCTATTTTTCCTCTCCTTCGTTAACTTCGCTGCAAGCTCTCCTTTTCAACAACATCAAAAATAATCAAAATTACTTTCCAAATTTTTTCACTCATCAAAATCGAAATACATTTTTATGGGACAGCAGAGCACACCAAAAAGGATTTTGAATAAATGAACAAAACAGTCTTTTGAACTCATTCTTTAAGACAGATTTTCTTTTTGGAAACGCTATTTTTAGGTGCAAACGATTTGATCTCCTCTGCCTAGCACCCAGCTAAGTGTCTGGGCTGTCCCTTCTTTAAGGGCTTTTTCTCCCCTCAACTTCCAAGACTGATAAAAACATCATCATGTCCATTTTCGTGTTGAACACCTTCCAGAGCATTCTCCCTCCCCACTTCCACCTCAAAGGCTCTCAGCAGCCTCGCACTGGCTGGTTCAGAGGTTCATCTCTTCCTTGCTCAGCTTTCTTCAGCTATTCTGCGAGATGCCAGCTTCACTCCAGCCATCCAGCCTGGCCAATTTCCAATGCTTTCTTAAAATACGTCTGCCAAAGGCTGCTCTGTCTCTTTTGACACACTGCTCTGAGATCTAGGACTTATCAGCCTTCAGATAGTTGGATTTCACAATCCGCTATTCTAAGGTGACCCTCCTTTCCAATAGTAGCTCCGTCCTAGAACAGCTGTCTCTGGCATGTCCCCCACTCCCCTCTGTGAATAATCATGCAAATAAACAATTTTTTTTTTTTGTAAAGCCAGTCACTTCCCTTTCTGTCCACAAATCCCCTCCCCTTGACATTCCTCAAGCTCTGCTGCCTCCTATGTCACCTCCTAATTAGAGAAGCTCATATTCCTCAGCCACAGATGCAACTTAGCACCCCATGCACATGCTTTCTCCTTGACCACTTTCTGCTGTCATTTCCTCTTAAGCGCTCTCTCCTGAGCTCATGACTTTGCTCAGCCCCAAGCGCTACTCTCCCACTGCTCTTGCAGGCACGGCACAGCTAAAAGATAATAGGGCACGGGGAAAATTCAGGGTTATTCCAGGTTGCAAGAAGAGGTGGTTGAAAGGAAAAAAAAAGCCTAGAAGTCCTTGACAAAGTGGACCTCACAGAGGGCTAATGCTCAAGGAAAAGAACCTCCATCTGAACATCCGGCAGCAAAGGCAGCACAAAAGCCCAGTCTGGAGCCCCAGGGCCCAACACTGATCTTTGAAGACCCTGAGAAAGAGTAGCCTCGGGCACCAGGGCAGGAACAGCCCCAACAAATGCCTGTGGGTTTCCCTCTTTGTTTAAGGGGCTGTCATTTACTGGCACGTCCACACATGGCACCTCCGCTCACGGAGGGAGCGCTCCCACAGATGTGAGTGGGTCTCGCTAGGAGGGATGCAAATGAAACATGAAACTATCATTAGGCACTATTCATGTTTTCTTAACATATCAACCAAGCGGGAAATAGAGAGCAGGAGAAAGAAAATTAAAAGCTTGCATGGACAAGCATGGTGCCTTCCCCGCCCATCCCCTGTTGCTCAGACTTCTGGGGACATTACTAGCAGGGAGTGGAAGATGATGGATACTCCTTGGCTTTCCCTTTGCTGCTTTCACTGCAGAGTCCAGACCACAGTGGAAAAAAGAGCAGGATGCTACAGCCTGCTCTGGCTGCTGTCCCATTTGCTCTTCTCTGTCACTCATAGCCACAGAAATTCACATTAACATAGGATCTTTGCTCCTTTGAATAGCAAGGCTCCCTGCTGGACATCAAAAAGCAGCCTTTGGGGTGTGGGATCTGGCTGTGTAGGG
>NW_010423166.1:14195-23494 GCF_000710305.1 Buceros rhinoceros silvestris
TGTAGGGAAGATTACATCATGACAGACCACTGCCTCTAGTCTGAGGCTGAGAAAAAGCAACACACTTCTAAGAAAAAGGCAATATTCAGAATTATTGACCTCATAAGAAAAAAGATGCTTTAAAACACCTGGAAACAAGTAATATGATATCAGTGAACTTGTATAAACTCATGCTGAATATGATCATGTTTCATCAGGTACCTTGTTCCAGCCCCTCTACAGACCCCCCCACCCCTGCAGGTCACTGCTTGGGCTTTTCATGGGGTGACTCTGGATGCCACAGCTGGGGCAGGGGGGAAGAGAAAAAACAAGCTTTTCTGTGGGCATTATTATTTTTCATTTGAGTAGGTTGTTGTTCATCTAGGGCAGCAAGTAACCCAGTGCCGTTCCCCACGGGGCTGTTAGCACGTTGCCACACAAGCACAGCGGTGGAAGGGGTGGCAGGTGGAGAGGCAGATCTGCAGGGCTGAGCCACCAAGGATGGAGTTTGCAGTAAAGGCAAAGTGGGGCACACTATGGCCAAGTACTGTTCTGGGCCAAGGATCAGAGGCAGAGGTGGTAAACTGCGAGCAAACTCCTTTTAGGGGCTAAGGGGAACATGAGATGGGATTTCCTGAACACCCTCAGGGCTTGTCTTTATATAAAAGCTCCTTGCATTTAATTACAATCAGTTACATTAACTACATCAGTCGATTTAATTAAATTGCAAGGACACTCATAAGTTGATTTAACTCCGTCTCAAACGGATTCAGCAAAAGTTGGCGAGAAACTAAATAAACATAAACCAAGATTAAATCAACTGAAGAGCATCCACACAGGATTTCACAGCAATTTAGCAAACCGATTTGAAGCAGGGTAACCCAGGCACAGAGGAAGATGGACTTTGGGGATGAAAGCAGCGTCTGGCGTTTCATCAGCCCTGTCTAATAGACTTGAGCTGTGAGAAAACCACCCTCCTTTTTCTCTGTGTCCCAGAGTTCGCATCTTATTTTTATCCACATATTTTATTCATCATCTTCAGAAACGTTTGCCATTTCCCAGTCCAGGTGTGCAAACTGGAGGGCACAAGCCATGCACCCTGCAGCTGCTGCCTGAATGGGGAGAGCACTGGTGTTTGTTAGGACGGTTTAAAGAAGCTGTGGAATTGTGAGCATTAAATAATCTACCTCGAATTAACTCCCAGCTCTGAACGCACATGTCTAATCGGAAGCTTTTAGCATGGAGATTTCCAGTACATTAAAGGACACACACAGACAGCAGATAACAGGACAGGCCTTTTGCAGGCAATTGGCGTAGTCAAGTCACATCGTGCTGCTCCTTCATGCCGCAGCAGCGCCAGCAGATGAAGTCAACACATCTTCAGCATGCACCTGAAACCTCTTCTTTTGTACCAGTAGAGTGATAGAAAGGTAGAAATACAATTCCAGTTTGGTGCATGGGAAAGCGAGTGGTCTCCAGGGCACTCTGCTCTGTGCCGGCAGCACTAGGTGGCTTACCCGCTCCTGGCAGAAGCCACCCAGCCTCCAACCCAGGGGTAACAATTCATAAACTCATCAGCTTTGACCAAATTGCTTATTTCAGCTCCAGATTTGCTAGTACTGACCCCTCCTAGCGAACGCCAACCTCTTGCTTGCACTACACAACCAGTTTATTTCTTTTCAGAGCTACATTTAAACTTGCTCTCACAAACCAAGCACTTCTTCCACAGGACAGAAACGGTCCTAACAACTCTCCCAGCAAACCAAGTGATTTATGATCAGTTTAATGCCACTTTCTATACTGCTATAAATTAGCTTTACAGTTCAGTGACTAGCAAGAGTAAAGCTGCCACCACTTCCTTAGTGCTACAGTGACCATTATAATAGTATTCTAAGAAATGATGTGAATGCCATAAAGTTTCAAGATCACCTTTTATTTCAGTGAGGAGCCACTTCCAAAGTACAAGCTCTGCAGAATGGAAGAAATGAGAGAAAATCCAGAGCCTGACAACAGTAGTCTGGGAAAGAACAAGTTTCTACACCACCTCCAACTGCTCCAGCCAAAACCTGTCCCCAGATCATAAAAGCAGCTAAACCTCCTTGCACTAAAACCCCAGAGGCTGCAAAGCGAGTCTCTGTCACCCCTACAAGGCAGGCAATGTCGTCTGCTAAATCATCGGGAAACCAGGTCCTGTTACAGCTTTGTAGCCTCTGGGCTAATCTCCACCTCCTACCTGTGAGGTGCATCCTGCTGCTTGGTAAAATTTGGTGATAACAGGGCACAGCAGAAACGCTGGGACATAAGCAATGTTAGAAATTAGACTCAGCACGCTGGTTACATTCAGGTCAGTTTAAACATGATGAATACCTAAATTCTAATATATATACACACACATACACACTCTAACTGTCCTGTGAGTTGTTTTACTTTAATTATAAATTTAACAAGTACATGGAAATTTTGAAATGAGTTTACCATAAAGATGTTATTTCTGACTGCACCCAGCACTAGGTGAGATCAGGTGCACAAAGACAGCAGCAGTGCTGCACTTTTTAACCACACGCTGCGTGGCTCAGTAGCTGGCTGCTTTGTCAGTCCTCACGCTCAGTAGTGACAAACCTGCCACTCCTAGAGTTAGTTCCAGTAGCATTGCTTGGATTTCAGCATCCCTCCTCGCTGCCCTGATGTCTAGGGTCTTCTCCTCTCCTAGAAGGAGACCACTTTGCCACCATGCTGAAAGAGAACCAGCTAAGCAGGGAAAGCAAAGAGCACAGGGGTTGCTTTCTGCCGGTGGGCGATACAAGGATCTATGAAACATGTGCCCAGCCTCAGATGAGCTAATGGATTGAACGCTGTCGTGAACCTCTCAGCCAGATCAGGTTTGACCTGCTGTTGCATGTCCGTCACCTGAAGCCATTACATTGATTTTCATGGAAGATTTCCCAGGCTCTGAAGGATGAAAGCTCTTATGTCATTCATGCTGCTGATGGAGGGAACCATCCAGGTTGTCTTCCAGATTTGGAGCAAAAAGATCTATCCTTCCTTCCTTCCTCATTACATATATCATTAAAAGAAGAAAACAAACAAGCCACAACCCTGTGCACAGAAATACTCTGTTGCCATATATAGCAACGACCCTTCCTTCCCTCCCTCCCTAATAAAATATATAAAAAAAAAAAAAAAAAAAAAAAGCCACAACCCTGTGCACAGAAATACTCTGTTGCCATATATAGCAACGACATTTCTTAGCATCCCTGATACTGCAAACAGCTCCACCCCCAAAACAACGGGGTGTGATGCACTGAACCAAACAGGCTGGTAACAGCTCTGTGCTGTCACACCTCAGCTCATGGGCACCAAGGACTGGAACAAGGGCTCAGGAGCACAATTTCAGAAATGGGAGAGAATGCCACCGGGCATCCTAGATAACAACAGCACCTAGGAACACCCCTCCAGGTTTTTAGGTACCCGGTAGCCAACCCGCAAAGCTGCAAGAGGGCACATCAGCTCTGCTTCCAGGTCAGTCATTAACAGAAAACACACCAATAGATAGTCCAGAAATACCTGTCCTTGTGTTGGGCCCATTACCATCAGGAAATTCATGCTGTTTGGCTCCCTGTATGCTCTCTGCAGTTCAGCAGCCATGCAGCACATCAGCTCAGGTCCTCTGAGTAGGTATCCTGTGTTTGCAGTGGCATTTACAGCACTTTTCTCACACTTCTGGATGCAAGACAATCACTTGGGAAGATCAGAGAAGATGCTGTCTCCTTAGCACACTACCACCACGAAACCAAGTGGATCTAGGGCTTCAGAGGCTCATCAGGGAAAGACTCTTTTTTTTTTTCTGAGATACTCTGCTCTCTATGAGGTCTTGTCTTAATCCCGAGGACACGTTCAGTGCTTCCGTACCAAGGTATCTTCTAGACTAAAACCTTACAGAGGGCTTGTCCTTCCCCCCTGCCCTTCCTAAAGATCATTACATTGCAGAGTAGGATGTGTTCTGACTGCTCCTGCAACAGTCAGCCCCTCCTTCAAGTTTTAACAAAATTCTTGCCCTTGATATCGTTTGAGAGGATTGTGAACTCCATAGCCTCGCTGTGTGGCTAACAACATATTTTGATTCACCAGTTTCAAACATTTTACACCTCTTTTGTTGTTCCTCTATTTTCAAAACAGGAAGACTGAACTATCCCACTTAGCCTTCCCCAGACTGGCCATTATGGTGCATATTTTACTGATGTCCTTCCTTATACAACTCCTTTCTGGGGTAAGATCCCAGGCTGTCTTTCTTCCCAGGAAAGATTTTTTTTATGTCATTAACTCTTCTTCTTCCATCCTCTGAACACTCCTTAACTCTGAAATATATTTTCCTGTATGGAGTGACCATCGCCCACTGGTCCAAATAAGATATGCAACAGATTACACAACAACATAACGAGATTAGCCATTTCAGATACCGCCCACCGTGGGATGTTGCGCTTCACACCCCAGAAGGCTGATCTGGTAAAGCAAATCTCTCAGGAAATGCTGGCAAGCCAGACCTGCGGACCAGACCACTGCAATTAATAGCAATTTCACTCCCACAGCATCATCTGGGGGTTGTGGTCACCATCGTGGCAAAGCTGCTTCATGGAGTGATGGGGCAGCCAGCCCATGACCCAGGCAGCTCCAACATCCTTTTCTGCAGGGGTCTCACGCCTGGCACCTTCCCAAGGGGCTTGATTTCTCCATGCCCTCCTTGTGCAGCTGAGCGTTAAATATCAAACAGTGGCCTTCCTACCTCTTTCCCCAGGGGCTTATTTCATTGTTTAAGCGATCCTCCAGCACAAAATGTAAGGAGCTGTCAGCAGCACAGCTAATGCAGTCATCACCCAAAAGCCAGCAGCCCTGCACCACGCAGATATTTGTAGGTTATTAAATAATCTTAAACAGGATGCGAAGGTGGTGAGGGACTGGGATTTGCATTTAAAAAATACACCCAAAAATCTTGAGAAGAGGGGAAATGAATGATTAAGAGTCTTGAAACCCACAAGAGGGAAGCAAGGAAGTGCTGCAGTCTCCTGCAGGAGGTACCAAGCAGCAATGGAAAACTGCTCCCTGTGCCACTCTCATGCCATGCCGAGGGTGAGAGCACCAGCACTGACTGCCCCTTCAGCAAGCTGTTACTGGGAAATTTACCCTGGGACATTTGGCTTGCCCTTTCCTCTCCTCAGCAACTAATCTTGGCTGTAAAGCGAATGATTCTGGGGACAGATTCTTTTCCAGTCCTGCTTCCTCCAAGGCCAAAGAGGTTTTTGCTGTGGCCCAGAGCAACTGTAAATCTCAACAGCAAGCCCAAAGGCACCCCTTCCCCCCACTGTCCATTAATGCCTTCAGGAAGGCTTCAGGAGTCCAAGGCTAAAGGACAAGCACTTGGTAAGAGCCAGGCATCGCCACATTGCACCAAGCATAATGGAGGGCCAGCCGCAGGGCTGGCTCCCGGCACCGCCCCCCGGCATAGGAAGGCTTCAGGAGTCCAAGGCTAAAGGACAAGCACTTGGTAAGAGCCAGGCATCGCCACATTGCCCCAAGCATAAGGGAGGGCCAGCCGCAGGGCTGGCTCCGGGCACTGCCCCCGGGCATTGCCCACCACTCATGCCAAGCTGAACACCTCTGCCAGCGAGCCAGGTGCTTAAAAACACTATAGGCCAGTCCACTTTCCACCCCACTTCATAGGCTCTAGGAGCAGCTCTAAAGTAGGCAATGTGTCCAGCCCCACAGAGCCCTGGGACTCTGATGGTGGCATTCCTCTGCAGGAGGGTCACCACGAGCTTTGTTAGAGCCAGTGCAGAAACACTGACATGCTGACCTGCTCTGTTCCTACTGACCATGCAGGAACAGCCAGGTGCATGATAGCACTTGTTCCTCCTGACAGATAGGTCAATCTTCAGATGAATTTCAATGAAAATGTACTACCATGGACAAATCTACTACCCTTACAGAGATGCCATATATTATCAAGAGCATAAAAAAAGTCCCCATCTGCTTCCCAGCTAATCCCATGCAATGAACTCCTGAACTCTAACCTTCTCTTTTCACACACAGACTTCCCTGGGGCATAAAGGCAACAGAAATGTATTCACTCTTCATTTCAAGGTGGATTAAACATTGGGTTACAAGCTAAAAATAAAAACCCCACACCCTGTTAGCTTCCAGTGCTGGGACACAGATTCCCAATGTAAGATAAAGCGCTCATGCCGGTCCCACCCACAGCGTTTTAGGGTCAGGCTCTGTCACAGTTCCGACTCAGCCAGGCACTGCCTCAGCAAAGAGAAGAGGCTCCACAGCCGGAGCATGCTCAGCAAAGAGTATGTGCCATTCAGGAAACATTAGCCTGTGGATACCTGGCTCGATATCAAGCAACCTGGACTTTAAAAGATTCCCTGATACTTTGTTCCCCTAATCAGTTCCTATTACAAAGGAAAAGCCAAGCTCAGCTTACAGGAGAGCACAGAGGTGATGAGGAAGGGGGATATATGACACAGAGATGGTTGTTTACCAGGTGTCATTCTGACCTCCTGCTGACAAGATGAGCTGTACGGCAGCGTTTAATCCCATAGGGCAGTGGAGAGGGACTCCTCAGTTCTGGTCTGTTTCTTCCTTAGGCAAGGTCCTCACCTTTCCATACCTTGCCTGCCCTTCTCATTTAACAGAGCTGAGTGACATACACATGTGGCTCTGGGGGAGCCCAGCAAAGCACTTGACTGCTGTGAATGAAGAGCAATAGGAAAAGATGACAAGCACTGGAGCCCCCAGCAGACAGACTGCTTTTCCCACTGTGCCAGTACAGATTAGGTCAATTCATTTACTGCCACGTGCCAACTAAATACAATACTGGAATGAGCTAGAGCAAAGTTCCTCGGCATGGTGGCATCCTGCCTGCACCCACTATACTGAATTATGCCTGGGAGACACAACATATATTTTCCCTAAGCAAATATAGAACATTGACATGTGCTAGATCCATGCAGCCAGATTGCCATTTACAGCTTCCACTAGGTGCTAAACATTGGGGACTTCCATACCCAAAACTTGTAAGCATGGCTGTGAGGGAATTTCTTAGGGGGGGGAAAGAAAAAAAAAAGGTTAAAATACAATAACAACAAACTTTCTTTTCCCAGATAGTGGGTTGTTCTCCCAGTCTCCTCGAGAAGCTGCCACCCACCTGCCCTTGGAGAGGGCTGGCTCATCTTCCATCCAGGAGGTTCAGATCAATACCCAGGAATAGCACTGATCAATTTTTAAGAGGAGTAACAGCCATCTCATCCCCTCACTAAACAGCTGCACACACATTATTTGCAGTCACTGCCAAACCTCTGAAAGATCCACCAGGGACCTCACAAATCAATTTTTATTTCTAATTAAACTGATGCCTGCAATATGCTAGAGGAAACACAGGCAAGAGGGACTATCCTAAATGAAGATCTTTAGGAGGCAGCAGGGCAGGGACTTACACCAACTAGTTGGTCTTCTGAGCAGGCCAACGATGAAAGAGACAATCTGCCAGTCAGCCAAGACATCACTCCAACTTGGGACACCAAATCTTTCCCTCATTCCTTTCTTCCTGCCCTTCACCACCTTCACAGGTCTTTTGTTTTGGGAGGGAGGTAGGTCTCCGAGAACCTGGTGGGGTTAGGATTTAACATACTGACTGGCTTGTCTGTATCCCTAACCACAGCCTCCACTGAAGCACAACTCAAAGCTCACTTTTATTGATTGAGCAGTTCCACTCCCTCCTGCCTCAAAGTCAACAAAGAGGCTTCCCAGCCCAGGACACCCACCTTTGCTGGATGTCTTCACCTGCCTTGCTAAAGCACCCCTAGTCTTAACAGAGGGTTTGGACCCATTTATTACACCCATCACTATTAACCATGCCTGGGCAGAGAGCTGGACTCTGCAGTGTGGGTGTCTCCACCTTAAGTAGTCACCCCAGCTCCTCTTTACAGCAAAAGAGGGAAGCAGCCCCTGTAAACACCCTCACACGGCTACACCACACATCTGGATTGAGGTGGAAGGAGATAAACCACTGATTTCCCTTCTGCAATAAGGAAGGGGGCAGGCAAGCTAAGTTGGGTAAACAAATCCCATCCTACAGCATCTTCATTTGGAGCTTGCCAACAGGGAGAGCCTCCAACCATCTGCTTAAAATGAAGCGTTGGGGAAAAATAAAAAAGGAACCCGAGAAGTGAGTGTGCTGACAGTGAATGAAAACTGCCAGTGCTGCAGCTACGTGCATCGGATGAGCTGAAAGAGTGCTGGTGAGCGTGATGCCTCACTACCTTGCACAAAAAAAAAAAAATAAAAATGGAAAGTGTTGTCTGCTGGACCCCAGTCCTTTGCCAGCCCTCTGACAAGCTCACACGGCTGTCTGGCAGTGCTCAGCAGTCAGATACAAGGACAATGATAAGAGTACGTGAGAGCAAGGCCAAGGCAGTCCTGAACAGTGAAGTAATGCCACAGCCAGGTAGCACCCTGGGGGGTGAGCAATCCTCACACGTTCCCATCTCCTTTCCTCTGATCCGAGCTATTACTGTATTCTCAACGCTGGCTTAAGAATTCTACATTTCTTATTTGGGCAAGGAAACTTTGTGTCTTCTGTTGACTCATTTCATCAAGTCCCAACCTTGAAGCTCTCAAGAAATCTAGATGGCCTCTTCTTTCTGGTCACAATGTCTGTCAGGGGTTTGGGACACTGATAAAGACTTCACAAAGGATTAGCAGGGAAGCCATAAAAACAAGGAAACTCCCGAGATGAGGTCCATAACCACCCCGAGAATAGCATGGAGTAAGTCACATTATTGAACATCAGCATCACCAGTGTCCCAAGCAGAAAACAGGTAAAGCCTTCAAAGTCCATTGTGGACTATCAAGTGCTTTGGGTAAGTGCAGAGGCAGAGCAGTGAGACAATGTGGCCAACAAATTGCTCAAGTCACAGTGGCCCTGGACAGGCGCAGGTTTGATCTGTGCAGTGGGGGGTGCTGCTGTACAGCAATGGCATCTCTAGTGCTCATCACAAAGAGATTACAAATGCTTCCGCAATGGCTAGACAAGGAGACTCTGGACAGGAAGGACTGCAACACCCATTGGAAGGCTAGATCAAAGTGGTGCCAGGGCACAAAGGGGACAAGTATCCCAAGATCTATTTGAAACTCCAACTGAGAAGAGACACGCTGCACTTCTCATTCTCCCAAGCCACTTGAAAATACCCTCAAACTGTTATTCCCACTCTCTACACCCAAATGTTACTACCAGACATAAGCAGTTTGTTGCAAATTAACTC
>NW_010423166.1:23572-26205 GCF_000710305.1 Buceros rhinoceros silvestris
TAACTCCCACGGGAAGGAAAGACTACTTCAAGTTCTAGTGCTTAAATCTTGTTTCATTCCTCCCCCCCCAAACCAACCCTGAGAACTAAACAAGCTGTTGCTGAGCTGCTTGCAAGGATTTATTTTGAGACCTGCAGCTTATTTCAGTGCTCAGGTGCAAGCTCCTCTGTTTGTTTTGCTTGTTTGCAATGCAGTGATTTGTGCTGCAGAGGCAGCGCTTGGGAGTAGTTTGGAGGCGCTTTACTATTCTCTTTCTTCTCAGCTTTTTTTTTTTTTGAGGGATTTCTGGTGTTCTGCCAGAGACAGCCTATACATATAGATAAAGCAAAATGACTACTTCAAAAGGCTCCCTGCTGTAGGTGTTTGGGATGCAGGCAAAGACAGATGGGGGCTCACAAAGAAATGCACCTATCTAACCTCACATTCCTTCACCTGGGAGTGAGTTCCTCGGAGTTCCTCTTTGCTCAACAGCGATGCACTTGCAAGAGCTCTCAGTTCTCACAGGCAATCTTTCTCCTCCAGAAGCACTTTGGCATTCCTCCTCCAGATGTCATGGGATTTCCATCACAGCTTGTTGACAATGGCACCTTGCCTAGTGCAGCTTCTGGTGCTGGGCAAGAGGATCAGCACCAGCTCTTCTGCTCATCTCCTTCCCTGTGGCCTCTTCCCCTTCTCCAGCACCGGTGTTTGCCCCTCACAAACATTCGCAACACTCAAGCAAGCACTGCCATTCCTACAGGAATCCCACTGTGAGGTTTCCAGCAACAATTCCTCCTGCAGGCTGGGGAAATCCAGAGCATCTCATAACCCAATATCTAGCTGCAGTTTGAGCAGCTGTTGTGCGCAGAGATACATGTCGGAGCAAAGGCATTGCAGCATGCACAGAGGGTTAAAACAGAGATAGGGTTACACTTGCTGTGTCCCTTAGGATAAAGATTGTGATGATAGCCAGCACTGTTGCCAGGAAAGAGGACTTCAGGACTGCCATCTGAAAGCTGGCTGTACCCACATGGGTAACGCAATGCCCGCACCAGCACTGCACCACAGAATGAAGGCACACCACCTAATGCTGCTCACTGGATTCCTTCAACATGGCCAGTTTATACCCCACTATCAGTTATTGAGACAGAAAATCAGCAGCCTCCCAGGTGACTACTCTGCCTGGGAAGAAGGGACAGACCTGCTCAGCTTTGCATGCAGCGTGCAAGACTGCTGCCTGAATAACACAATTCTTCACATCTCAAATACTTAGGCCAGAAGACTAACCTAAAAGCTCCTTGTTCCATCCCATAAGGATTTGTATTCTACCAGGTTTCCAGAAGTGGAAGCTCATGGTGTCCACAAATTTCTAGAGGAGACAGAACAGAGGAGCCCTGGGCAAGCCCTCACCCTGCCCTGCAGGAACATCGCTTCACCTGCCATTTCCACTCACACATAACCACAAGACTAAATTGAGAGCCTGTAATGTTCAGGCAGTGGAAATCAAAGAGGCAAAAAAGGGTTTTGCAAACATTGGGAAGAGCTGATAAAACAGGCAGGCTACCGCAGCCAGTTAGAGGAGCTTCTTACAGACACTGGAATAATCCTGCACAATGGGACTTAGGGGTGAATTGGGGGAGAAATTGGAGAGGCTTTTGCAGACACACCTAGGAAGCTTTAAATAAAGGAGGGCAAGCTTTCTACATCCAGTCACACATCTCTCATAGCAGCTTTGCAGGGAACTGATGAAGAGCAAGAGATGCTCGCTGCCATGAACCATGATGAAGCGATGGCGGACCATCCCAGCACCCTCTCCTCCTGCTCACTGAGATGGCAACACAGAGGGCAAGGTACACCGCACTGCTCACACAACTCCACTGACCCCCACCTGACCACAGCGCAGCCAATAATTATGCCACTGATGACAGTAAGATTATATCAGGGTTACTGTTTTCTCTGGAATAGAGTTAATTTTCTTCCTAGTCACGGTACAGTGCTGTATTTCAGATTTAGTATGGGAATAATGTCGATAACACCCTGATGTTTTAGTCCTTGCTAAGTAGCATTTATACTAAGCCAAGGATTTTTCAGCTTCTGTGACCTGCAGCAAGAAGGCTGGAGGGGCACAAGAAGTTGTGCCAACTACCCCAAACTGGCCAAAGGAATATTCCATACCACAGGACATCATGCCCAGTATATAAACTGGGAGGAAGTCAGCTGGGATGGGTGAGCATCGGCTAGCAGGTGGTAAGCAACTGCATTGTGTGCCATTCGCCTGTCCTGGGTTTTATTTCACACAGCTGTCACACAGGTACCCACAAAACAGACCACAAGCAGCAGCTATCCCAAAACTGGGGATTTATTGCAATCAAATTTGCCTGGCACTCCAACTGACCAAAGTTCATTACTGGCTCACATGTCACTTAGGAATGTATCACTACACAACAAATCCCCTAAACTCGAGGGAGTACCCCTTGAGGAAGACAAACCACAATGTCTACACACTTGCTCACACAAGAGAAAATCTCCCACTGCAGGGTACCCAAACCAGAGGTCACTCACCAGCTGGCGGGTGAGGGCTCACTCCGTCCCGGGAGATACACCTGGACAGCAGTCCCAATCCAGGGGAGTCCCGGGAAGTCTCCTCCGATGAC
>NW_010423167.1:0-592 GCF_000710305.1 Buceros rhinoceros silvestris
CCCGCTGCCCCCGAGGCGGCCCTGACAGCACCCTCGGGTGCCTCCTCCGGCCCCTGCACCCCAGAGCAAGAGGAAACCACAAGTGGGCAACCGCCACCTGTGCCCAAAGCGAGAGCAAGGCTGAGACAGAGCCGGGGGCTGACAGACGGACACAAAGAAATGTATTTGCAGAAAAACATAAATGAAACTGTTCTAGAAAACCACAAATAAACCTATTCACGAAAACACTCTACTCTAAAAGGCTTCAAAACTCCTCCAGCTGCTCCAGCTCCTCATCTCCGTTGGCCCTGGAAGAAAAGTGAGCGGCACGGCTGGTGGAGCGTCGCTGAGCAGAGCTGGGGGTTCCTGAGCCAGCTCAGTGGTGGCAGCTGCTTCACATTGGGGGTTGTCGTGGGACTCTGCTGCCAGCACTGAACCCTGCCTGCATTCAGGGTCACACTTGGGTTGTCTGGCCCTGAGAAATCCCTCCCTCCCCACAGTGGACAGGTGCTCAGGGTAGCACAGGTGAACTCAGCAGCTCCAAGCTGCGGAAGGGCCAGGGCTAAGGGCCAGCTCCTTTGATCCACGACCATCTCCTTCGCTCTTTCGTTGT
>NW_010423167.1:734-1129 GCF_000710305.1 Buceros rhinoceros silvestris
GTGTCCCAGGACCAGCCAGCGAGCCGACCTGAGCACTGCTGCTGTCCTCCAGCACGGAAATGGCCATGGGGGTGGAATTCATCCCTGGAATGGAATGGAAGTGGAACGGAAAGGACAAGATATGCTGCCATCAGCGCTTGGGGAAAGCCCAGAGCTCAACAGGACCGTCCTGGGACTGAGCAGGAGAGGGATGCAATGCCAGTGCCTCAGCGGCAGGCTTGGGAGTGAAGCTCTGCCCCCATTGGAGTGCCCAGGGTGGCTGTCCCTGCTGCAGGCTCTGACAGGAGCTTGGCTGCTGCTCTCAGGGCTGGGCAGGTGAAGCAGCGTTGTGGGACTTGCCCAACCACACAGAGAACGTGGCCGTAACCACCACATACAACCATCCTTCGCACTCC
>NW_010423167.1:1522-3115 GCF_000710305.1 Buceros rhinoceros silvestris
TGTCTCTCCTTGCTCGGTTGTCCGCCATGGTGTTCAGGAGTACCCCTTCTTCTTCCTGGACCAGGTGTCCTGCTGCCCGTACACAACCTCTCAGCTCTACTAACTCCCATGCCAGCAGCAGGCCAGCAGGGATGTCTGCGTGGTGTGAAGCCTGAGGACATGGGGACATGACACCCCGGGGCTTGACAGGAGCCCTCCTTCTCCCCCTCCCCCCCTCCCAGGACCACATAGGGACCACTAGCGCCAGGACTGGGCTCCCTCATCTCGGGGCAGGACATGGCCACAGAGTCGGCTGGCTCCTGGCACTAAGTGCTGCTGTGAACCCCAGCCCTGGCCCCCCCGCCTCCCCTCACCTCCCTCGCCCTGCAGAGATGCTCCTTTCTTGGCAGCCACATTCCTTAGAGCGTGTTTACGGCTCTTCTGTCTTCACGCTGTCCCAGGCTAAAATCACCCCTTTTAAGGGAGCTGCAGGACCGGGGGTTGCTGCAGCCTTGCTGGCTGTGGGCTGCTCCCTTGCCATGTGTTGTTTCATCCGCTGGGCAAGCAGCCTTGCCTTGTTTTCCTGTTGACCCCACAATTTACTGATCCAGTCAAGCTGCAGCTCACTCCCAGCCTCGTCCACCTAGAGAATAAGATCCATTTTCACCAGCAAGTGATTCACCTGCCTGGCACTGGTTCACCTTTCCCTTAGCAGCCAACTCTTCCCCAGCTCCATTCTCATCCCACAGCTCCCTGACTCACCTCCCAAACCTCTAATAGACAGGAGGAACCCGAGTGGGAACAGCAGGAGGAACAAGTCACGTTACATTTTCTCCTGCTGACAGGCGCGCTTTGATGCTGGCTTCCCCGAGGACTTTTGTCAGAAGCTGAACTCTGTGTTGTGGAGGGAAGAAGAGGTGTCATTCCTACCTGGGCTTGTGACCTGGATCTCCAGGGGACACTTCCCAAGGACCTGGGCATCTGCGGTTAGGGCGAGGGCTGTTGACACAAGACAGTGCTGTCAGCCTGCACCGGAGGCACAAGGGAGGCTGCGGTGCTGCAGTGGCTGGGGCAGACCCTGCAGGCATCTGGCAAAGTTTATTCTTAGGGCTCCCTACCAGATGTGAGGACTCCCCACCAACTTCAGCGTCACCTCTGTCCTCTCTCACCTTTTGGCCAGGGTCAGGGATGCTTCGCCATATGTGGAGCTGGCTCGCCTGCGTTGATTTAATTGGAATAAAATATGCACCCCGCTGAGCGGCAGGGCTTGTGCTGAAGAGCCGGGATGAGTCAGGCTCTGTGCTGATGATATCACCGCTTTTCAACCCCTCTCCCAGCACAGCAGGACGGAGGGGACACAGCTGTGGGGGGACTGGGTGTGTGTCCCTCTGTTCAGGCAGCACCCACACGCGCTGTCCCTGCAGCAGGGACTTGGGCCACTTGGGGAACCGAGGGTGCTCCAGGGAACTTGTGCGCACAGAAACTGTGCCCACACCTTGCAGCAGTAACTGGAGCCAATCAACACAGACGTGTCACATAGCAGAGACCTGAGCTAATTCCCCGGTCCTGTCTCCTCGCCTCCACGCTGGCAGGGCAGGGCAGGGCAGGGGGGGG
>NW_010423167.1:3218-3824 GCF_000710305.1 Buceros rhinoceros silvestris
GGGGCAGGGCAGGGGGTCAGAAGTCGGCAGGGACTGTGGCGAGCGGCTGGTACTGCCCGGAGGCCATGGGAGAGCACATGGAGCTGGGAGCAAGCCAGAGCTGGCACATACCCAGCAGAGATTTGCTCCTGCAGCTCCTCAGAGACCATGAGCTCCCCTCTTGCTACACCAGCCTGGTCCCTCCAGCCCTCCAGGGCCCAGCCACAGTGCCGACATCCCATGCTCTGGTGGAAACCACTAAGCAGGTCCAAGGGTGCTTTTTGGATATGAAAAAACATTCGCATGGACAAAGTCCATCCCTCATAACCACCATGTGAGCTGAAGCCAGCAGCTATGGGCAAGTGCACAGGGTGCGGGCACCGGGTCCCCAGCACAGAGCTGGTTTTCGGCAGCAGAAGCTCCCAGGAGGCATGGGGGGGTGGGGATGGGGGGGACAGCAAAATAACAGTACCCAAAACTGAGCTGGGACACAAACAATACACAGTTATCTGTAGTCATCCAGACAGGGAGAGAAATACACTGAGAACAGGGCAGGCGGGACATGCCACAGACCCTGGAAACTCCCTTTCAGCTAGAGAAAAGGACAGAGTGGATGCAAGGACAGAG
>NW_010423167.1:3943-4352 GCF_000710305.1 Buceros rhinoceros silvestris
TGCAAGTACGAAGTTGATGCCCCCCTTCCCGGCTTGGCAGTAACCGGCTGCCGGCAGAGCTGGCGCTGGGCACGGCGAGGCACTGACTCACCCCGCGGCGACAGAGGAAGGAGTCGGGCGGCCAAGTCTCCTTCTCTGCCAAAGAGCAGCCCTGATGTGCAGGGCTGAACGCAGGAAAAAAAACCCCAGCACCCGGAATGGGATCTGCGGGAGGATGAGGGTCTCTCAAGGCCAGGGGGAGCCAAGGAGGGAGCCCACGGCCCGTCCACGCAGCGTGCTCTCGTCTCTTCCCCCGTGATGTGGGTATTTAGAGAAGAAAAGAAAAAAAAACCCTAAAACCTCAAAACTCCCAAACAAACCAAGCAAACAACAACAACAACAAAAAACCAACCAACCAACCAACCAACCA
>NW_010423168.1:0-10946 GCF_000710305.1 Buceros rhinoceros silvestris
ACCTGAAACCCGCCAAGACTTGACAGCATTGCAACTGGATACCTAAGCCCAGGCTATGGAGAATGCTTTGAAGTGACATGTGGCAACTGTGCCTGGAGCATCTAGGTCCGTAGAAACCTAACCTGCCCCAGGAATTTCCAGGCCAATGATGACCACCGTGTCTTAAAAAGAGACCAAGAAGACAGAAAAAGAGCTTGGAAAATGGGAAAGGGTTGAGATAAAAGCTCACCAAGTGATCTTAAACCTAGGAAATTTGCCTTATGTTGAGAGTTGTCAGAAGCTCCAGGAGTTTTACTCACGGGAAGACTGCAATGTGGTTTAGTAGAAATGTCTGTATGGGTGGTGACTTTTGAGAAGAAGCAAGATGACTTTTTCTTTATTCGTCTGACCTCTCCCTGTAAGATTCTGTGAATGAAAAGTGCCCCTGAACAAATTTGGGCATAAAATCTTATTTTGAGAAAGATTAATTTCACCACTAGAACAGCAGATTCTCCATCACTGACAGATTCGACAGCAAACCTGAAGCTTTTCTCGAAGCCATGGCCTTAGCCAGGCAGGAGCGTTCGGTTTGATCCAGGAGTTACTTTCTGAGGAGCAAAGGACAATGCTGTGTAAGAGTGAGGCAAGATGGTGACCGCACTTTCTGAACTCAAGAGCTAGGACAGTCAAATAGAAAAATAATTTTATCAGATGCTGCCTTAAAAATTCCTGTAGTATTTCTTTTGAGGTTGTGTGTTTCTCTTCCTCATACAAAAAACTTCTTGGATTGGTGCTCTTGCAGTGTCCTGCAGATGTATTAGCCCACTGTTTCAGGCTAGTGAAATCAGTGACCATAATGGTTACAGTGCATACCTAAATATAATCACATGAAGAACGCAGCCTCTCTCCGAACTTGGGATGAAATGTGGAGAGGCCCCAAACAGGATAGCCTAGTGTATCTGAGGTCACAGCAGGGCCCAGTTGTCAAAAGCACTGTGTGACCATCACTCGTGTTACTGTCTGAGTCCCAGCACAGGTCGGCATCCCCTGTGCTGTGCTCTATGGGAAAAACGGTCCCTTTCCTGGTCCTGAGCACTCAAAAAAACGGTCAAATGATTTGCAGGTGCTCTTTTCACAATGGGATTCAGCTTTTAACAAAAGTACTGTGACTTAAAACTGCTGGTACCGAGCTTACTATTTCTTGAACTTCCACATTTGGAGTGCTAGGTCTTTAAAGACTCACTCATTTCTATTTCTAGCTTGAAAAGGAGTTTGTTTATATGTGAATTTTTAAAAATCAGATAAAAACAACATCAGAATAATACTAATACTGATACTATACTAATACAAATCTGACCAAAAAAAAAAAAAGAGAAAAGGATATCAGATGCATTAGTGAAAATAATGAATTACACTGGCTTGTGAATACAGAAGCACTGAATTTCCATTTTACTCTGCATTTCGTGCTCCAGAAATGCCCATTGTCTTTACTGGGCAAGCCCTTGGTCCTATACAAAATGAAAAGACTATAGCTTGTCCTTTCAGTGCCTTTTTTCTTCCTCTCCTAATGGATGATTTGGAAGATAGAAGAAGTGCAGGGGCTTGCTGCAAGGGTGGGGGGGAAAAACCCCCCAGTCATCCCCCAACATACCCATCCGGCACCCCACGACCATCGAGGGACAAGCAGGGATGTCGCGCACTGTCAGCTGCTGTGCTCCCCTCTGTTTGCCTCCTCCCCACCTGTTCCCAGGCCCCTCTGCAAGTGTGAGATGGGATTTCAGAGAGCAGTGTCCTAGGGGGGCAAGCTGGGGAGGGGACAGAAGGCAGGGTACGGCCAGCCAGGCTGACACATCCAGGATGAAATGTCCAGGTGCAGGGAGCAAGAACAACAACAAAATATTTAAAAAAAAAAAAAAGGAAGAAAAAAAAGAAAAGAGTTGTGCATACACGCACACAAATCAATAAAAAGTGTAATGCATCTTTCTTTAATTAAATCCCCCCCTTGAATTCTCTGGGCAGCGACCTCTGCCCCCCTCGGGTTTGTTGACCGGCACAGCTGTTAGTAAATCACCTGCTGGTGCGGCTCTCCAGGGCTTTAAAGGTCATCTGTCAGCGGCTGCTGGAGAGAGATAAAGAAGAAAAACAGAACCAAAAGTCTGAAAAAAAAAAAAAAAAGCACTTTATGAAAGCAAAGCTGTCTGTGTCCAACCCTTTCCACTGTTTACCATCCCACCTTTTGGGGTGGGGGCTCTTTATTCATCCAGTTCTCCCCAGTCTTTCGTATGCATTTTCCCAAGTTTCCAGTTACTTTTACAATCCTTCTGTTTTAAGCTTTTCTTTCCTGCAGGGGAATCCGTAAACTCAGCTGAACAGCACTGCAGAGTCCCCGGAAGCCACGCACAGTCCCCTGTGGGAGGGGGTGATGCTGCTTGGGTCACAGGGAGCAGGGGATGTCCCACCCCTCTGCCCCTGCCTCCACTTCCCTGGCACCTGGTGCTGTGCCACCGTGTGGCTGGGTGTGACTGCCGGTGGTGGGGGCAAGCACACAGAGCACATTTCCTCCCCTCTTCCTTTGTCCGATAGAAGCTACAGTTGGGAGAGGCCTGGAAGATGCCCCGATGTCGCCTGCTTCACTTGGCATCTGCTTTTAAGCTGAGGGTCTCTCCCTGTTGGTGCCTGCCTGGACTTATGCTGCAGATGCATTGCAGCAATGCCTGTGCCACGTACCCCACTGTTCTAGAGCCTGATCCCATGTCTTGAGTTCCCAGCTTGACCTACCTTCTTCTTCACCACTACGGACTTTGCAGGTGATTGAGATTCTTGGTTGAACCTCTTCTGCTGGTCTTCCTTGAGTCCTGTGGGACTGGGTCCTCTTTAGGGAGACCTTGGCCTCTGGTGGCCTTATTGTCACCCTGGACATCTCCCCTCCTCATAGAGAGCAACCAGCATACCCCCTCACCCTCTGCTCCAGGTTACTTTAGGAGAAGCCAGAAGAAGGTATGCAGCCTCACTTTGCTGTTTCATTTCCAGTGGTCCTTAGCTCCAGGGCCAGAGTACTTCTCCAAACCAGTCACGCAGATAAGGGCTGCCGATCGAAGGCCAGACACAGGACCTCACCCAAACTGGAGAGTCGGTTGTGTGAGGGAGGAATGCATGGAGCAGCTCCGTCCCAGGGCGTGAAAGAGCGTGATTGTCATAGGTGACTCCTTGCCACAAACCACTCCTTCAGCTATTCAGCTTTATGCTTACTTGACGGTTCCACTGTCACCTTAATTTTCAGCTTCATGTGAAATATTGTCAGTGAAAATTATGTTATTTTTACAAGATTGGTCCATGGGCAAGGCCCAGATAATTCGGGAACTCTTCCCCCACCTGATAATTACTGACGTATTTCAGTGCTTTACCGTTTTAATTCACCACCGAACACACAGCAACCTTTTCAGACTTCAATCACAAGTTAGGCAAAATGTGCAGGCTGTGATACAACTTCAGGGTTATTTTGCTTTGGGTTCATTCATCCATCAGACTCAAAGGGACGTTTAGGGACCTGAGAACCCACTCAAAGCAATGCCATTCACAGAACCGATCACAGTCGCTGGGCACCTCCACCGTCTCTGTCTCTGTTTCCAAACACAGGAATTTCCTGTGGAATGAAAACTAGTATCTGCCATTATAATATACAGGTTTTGCAGACCACTGGAAAATTCTGATTTTAAATCAGAGCTCCAGTAAGGTTAGTGAAACTAGGTCTTCTTTTAACCTACCAACTGTTTATTCAGATACATGGTAAGAGAGATCAAGCCAAGTTAATCTGTGGTGTAAGTAAGTCCTTTTTTATTCGTATCTGCATTGAATTTAGTCTGCTTTTACCACAGACCCATCAAGTATATAACCCCTCAGCGGTCTGTGGCTCCGCAGCAGTTTTCATTCTTGTCCCTAATGCTCTTCCTTCTAAACCCCGTGGAGAGCAATGACGGAAGGCCGCCAGCTGCAACCCTTTGGACTAGATCTTGGTTGATGCGGAAGTTTATTGCTGTTGCTTTCCTAATGCAATAACCTTCCTGATCTGGAAGACTGGCCTAACTGGACTGTCGTGTGTGGAATAACATGGTAACAGAGAGGAGTGGAAACATCAGAACGCTAAAATGGACATATTTGGCTCTGAGGGTGGAGACTTTCTCGGTCTCCTACTGCACTCTGCTAGCCTCTGACCAAAGCAGTAGTCTCCTGGGAGTTGGCCAATGGGTTTGGAGGAATCCAAGAGTGATGACACTCGTGGTGTAGCCAAACTGAAGTATTTGGCGCAGTATTGACGTGTCACAGGAGCTGTCCCTAGCTCTTCTTGGCCTCCTGGCCTGCTATCAAACAAAGGCAAACTTATATTTACAGTACCAACCATTGGAAACAGAAAGAGGAAAAATGTCAGTAGTTGAATGATTTGTTTCACTTGAAAGGAATGAGCTCTTTAGTGTCTCAGAAAAGCAAAAATTCTCAGCAAAGAAAACACAAAGAATGAGGTCACTGCATCAGGCAGTTGTTCTTCTGCTGTAGGAGTAGCGCACGGGTGCTTCCCCCTCCCCCCCACCTTGATAATACAACCCCCCTCTACCTCAAATATTAAGCTACTTGATAGGCCCTGCTGACTAGGCGTGGGATGGGTCTATCTGTGCATCGGGCATGGTAAGTGTCTCTCCGCAAGGAGTCATTTGGATCAAAACTCAGAAGGTACTTGCAAAGTCTCCTGTCACCAAACTTCAGGAGCGGAGTAGCTTCATGTTACACTGTAGGATGATGACAAAGGGCAAGCTGCAGGCGGAGGGGAACCAATGCACTGCCTTTGCCTGCTATCATGTCACTGGTGGTGGCAGATGACTGAACCACAGGCTGGGCTGGCCTTAAGCAAATCATGGATTGCTTGACAAAGCAGAGACCAGGAGATGTGGCAAGAGCCTGCTTCTGTCCCTTCTGCTGCTCCAGGACTCAGCATCTTGGCAGCAAGTGGTGCTCACGGACGTCCAGTTCCATGCTTATCCTGCTGTAAGCATTTCTATCTCCCCAGGCATATTTTATTGACCATTTCTTTCATTTTTTGGCAAAGAAAACAGCCTCTCAGACCTTTTTGGTGAGGGTGTTCTATAACCTGTGAGTTGTCCAGAGGCTGCTTACTTTGAAACGCTGGGACTGTGCTTCACTGTAGCTTGGTCCTTAGGTGAAGTGCATGTAAAATGCTACAAGGCTCTTTAGCTATGTTTAGGCATCTCTAACAATGGACATGACAACTCAAGGTACTTGGCAGTAAAGAAGAAAAGATGCATTTGAGCTATGCATAAGAAGTGCTTGACAGGTGGTTTTGAAATGTGGATTTTCTTTCCCCTCTAAAGGTGAGGTCAGTCTCAGGTGAATACTTAGCAGGCATTGTTCTTGAAAATGATGATTCTTTGATGAAACAAAGAACAACCTTTGTTAGTTTGATTGAAGAGATGAGATGCGGCAGTTGCATTTGAACTCACAGAGTTCAAAAATTCCCTTCCCTTCAGTGCTTGGTTGAGTTGGTCCCTTTCATTCCGCTCCACCCACCCCAGAGGGAGATCAAATAACATCACAGAGATAAGTTAAAACTCAGTTCACAAACCCACGGGTACCAAATCCAAATCCCGAGGTGAACGGGTGCTCAGCCAGGAGTCGAGGCAGAGACCTTGTACTTTCACAGAGTCATTTGGGAGCCCTGTAAGCCACAACGGGGGCTAAACACAGCTCAGCGAGTATTCTGGCGAAACAGCTTGTTCGTTGCAGGGACGAGGGTCTTTGCTTTTTACTCTTGCATGTCTGACAGACACTGTTTGCTGTATGATGGAGAGAGCAGATGCATGTCCCCAGCACCAATAACATGATTATAATCCAGAGCTCGGGGTTCTCTGGAGACTAGAAAAGCTCGTGGTGTGCAGTGAGAAAGAGGATAATCACCATTAACAGGAGATTCGAAAGGTAGTTAGACTATTTTATCTCTGCCAGTGCTTAGTATTTCCAGCTACCTTTGACTGTCTTGACTAAGAAAAGAGGTTGCTCTTCGGGCAGGCTGAGAGGAATTCAAATCTTTTGCTACCATGGATGTAGAACATTACCATCTTGTTGAGTTTTTTCTGGCTGGGCTCTGCTTGAGCCAGAAATCTCAAGAGAGATTTCTACCTGGGCTCTTCACTGTGCTTTTTCTGGGCCTTTACAATGACTTTAGTATGTACATCTTCAGAACACTAAATAATGCAATTTTCATGATTGAGGCTCTTCACCCGATGGCATTTCAGTCCCTAAAGCATGCTTTTCTTCTCAGAGACATTGTTCAGGCTGCTCGGAAGAGTGCTGAATGAGCCCTGCCATTTAGGGCTCCGTGCGATACACGTATTTATGAGTGCAGACCCTTCAGGACTTAGGTTTGCACCATCAGCAAAAAGAGAAACCCGCCTGAGGTACTCAGGAAACACACACACCAAAAGAATCCTGCTCATTCTCCATAGCAAGGGAGCTGAGAGCTTAGTCACGGCCCTATGGAGATGAGAGGACTTCCAGCACCTCTATCGGTGCCAGGGCAAGGCAGATGGATAGAAAACCTCCAGGACCACTAAATGGAGCCACTCATAAAATGGGCAGCTGTGGCTGCAGAGTCCTTTCCCGCTTTTTACCCTCCAGAGATGGAGAGAGTGCTGCAGATGAGGCAGCCGGTGTCTGATCTGTGACCCATATTGGCTGTTTTGGGGAGCAGAGTTACCTTTTCTCAGGAATGAAAGTCCCCAGCTGATAAAAGCTGAACTTTTTATCTCCCTCTCTGCTGCAGTCTTATATGCAGTACTTTAATCCCACACATCACTTCAGAAATATTATCGTTAAAAATCTGGGTACACATTTTGAGATAAGATTGGTTCACGATAACATTACTGTGCAATTATGGAAATGAGAAAATAATCCCTCAGGCTGTGTTGTAATGACTTCTGAGCGTCTTGCATCATCACAGGCAGACAACAGGCTTCAGGAGGCTATGCATTATTAAAAGGAATGTGGAAAATCTTGTTTTGGTTGGTGTCGATGTCTCTAGTAAGAGAGGACACCGTGTATCTTCACAGTGAAAGTGGATCAGGTAGAAAAACGTGATCTTTTTGAAAATAAATTGCTAATCTTTACTTGATCTCCTCTACTCTTGTCTTTTGATGCATTGGTTAACTGCATTCCAGGCAGCCCCCCCCCACTGATCCTGCGGCCTTGACAGATCTTGGCCGCTTGGTCTGTGTCTCTGTTCTGAAAAGACAATGTGAGCCCATCGCAAACGTGGCTGCGCAGTGCAGGTGATGGCACCGGGCCGCGCTCATGCACGGTATTTTTACTATTTTACTGATGTGAGAAGAGTTGCTGTAGGAATGATCTTGCTGAATGTACTCTGGTCAGCAGCTGGGTGTGTGGTGTGTGTGCTGGAACCGTGTGAACCCCGTGAAGTTCAACAAGGCCAAGTGCAAGTCTTGTGCATGGGTCAGGGCAACCCTCAGCATCAGTACAGACTAGGTGATGCTTGAGAGCAACCCTGTGGAGAAGGACTTGGGCGTACTGGTGAGTATAAAATTGGGCACGAGCAGGCAATGTGAACCCCGTGAAGTTCAACAAGGCCAAGTGCAAGTCTTGTGCATGGGTCAGGGCAACCCTCAGCATCAGTACAGACTAGGTGATGCTTGAGAGCAACCCTGTGGAGAAGGACTTGGGCGTACTGGTGAGTATAAAATTGGGCACGAGCCGGCAACGTGTGCTTGCAACCTAGACAGCCAATTGTATCCTAGGTAGCATAAAACCAAATGTGACCAGCAGGTTGAGAGAGGTGATTCTGCCCCTCTAGTCTGCTTACATGAGACCCCACCTGGAGCATTGCGTCCAGCTGTGGAGCCCCCGTACAAGAAAGACATGGACTACAATTTGCACGTCATGAGTATTTGGAGTGCCCCTCTACCAAGACATGCTATCAGCAAACACTCAGCAGCAAACTATGATTTCCAAAGGCAAGAACTGGCTTCTAAATGTGTCTTTGAACCAGAGGAGGGCCTCTAGTACAAAATACCCAGAGCGGGGCCACAAAAATGGTCAGAGAGCTGGAACATGTTTTCTATGAAGAAAGTCTTAGAGAGTTGGAGTTGTTCAGCCTGGGGAAGGGAAGGCTCTGGGGAGACCTTATTTTGGCCTTTCAATACATAAAGGAGGCTTATAAGAAAGATGGGGAGAACTTTTTACCAGCGCCCGTAGGGACAGGACAAGGGACAATGATTTTAAACTGAAAAAGTGTATGTTTAGATTCTGTATCAGGAAGTTGTGGATGCCCCATCGTTGGAAGCGTTCAAGGACAGATTGGACAGGGCTTTGAGCAACCGGATACAGTGGAAGACGTCTGTGCCCATGGCAGTGATGTTGGACTAGATGATCTTTAAAGGCTCCTTCCAACCCAAACCATTCTATGGTCCTATGATAGGATTTTCAGAAAGATACTGCACAGGCAGAATTCTTCATGTAAATCCACCTTTCTTCCTTTTAATGCACCTTAAAGAAGTTAGAGTTTTGGACAGGACCTTTACTAATAATCTTCCAACCAGGATTTCACACAACTTCTTAAATAATGGCACACGTAGGAGTCAAAATTTCCTCTGCTATGCTGTGTATTTATTCCCCATAGGACTCCAGCCTCTGAGAGTAAGCTCAAGCAAGTTAGGCAGTAGGATCAAGGAAGTAAACGGTGGGACCATATAATCTTTAAGAAAAATTTCTTTTCTTTCCAATCACATGCAAGAATTATGACAAGTTTCCCTTAGAAGAACCCTTTTGGAAGACACTTTTGGTCGTGTTTCATCCAACATATCCCAACTACGGTTAACAAAGTTAGCAAAACTTGTCATGGTGCAGCCGGTGGTCTTCTGATGCTGTTCCTTGATGGAGCAGATAATTTCATGTCTTCGTACAACTTGTGATTGCAAGAGCACTCCTCAGGGTTTTGGAGCTTCCTGAAGCTCACGCCTATGCTGCTTCCCTGCTCTGTTTCATTGTTGCTACATAGATGATGACTTAGATCTGATGCTGTTACTGCCTGCGTAGCGGATGGTAAAGCCTGACACAAACACATTGAGAAGTCAGTTCTTGCCTTCGGAAATCTTGCCTTTGTGCTGAATGTTTGCCGATAGCATGTCTTGGTAGAGGGGCACTCCAAATACTCATGACATGCAAATGTATTGATATGCACTTAACACGCTCACTGTACAAAACCATCTCTGCTCAGAAGAAGGGTCAGGTAGCATTACCAGATAGTCGTATCACTGCTGTTCCTGGATACTTTCACCCCTGTAAAATCAGAAAGATTTTGCTAGATGGCAACTCTTGTTTTCGGTGTGGGTGTGGAGATTTGCTTAAGCAAGGCTAAGCTATGTTGCTTTTATTTTTTTACCATTATTCTCTTAATATGGTGTGAAAATGGGTTTCTCTCACAAGTCTTCTTCCTTCCTCACTGCAGTTTTTTCAGGCCACACCCTTATCTCTCCATCACGGCAATGTGTTGGTCGCAGTCATGTGTCGATGGTGCTGTCTGAACACGTTACGCCACACTGCAATGTTCACAGTGGCCAGCTGTAAGGCAGATGGAGAGCCAGCACTGCAGGATTTTCAGAGCCTTAAAGGCTCAGGCTCTGACCTCACTGAAGACTTGCCGGGGAAACTTCGGCTCGTGTTTAAAAAAACAGACACGTGCACACACACACGCGCTGGCACATGTTCTTTTTTTTCTGAAGGGACAACTGTGTGCCTCTTTATCCTTTCCTTCCACCCACTCACCCCTTCTGACTCTCTCTGAAGCTGAGACCACTTGTATTTTATTTAGCTGAATTTTGTGGGGAAGGGCATTTTGTGTGTTTTCCAGGCACTTTGGAGTAGTAGGTGTTATTGTATATATGTTCCTGTATATTGAGACTCATTAGTAAAGTAAAATATTGTAGCGTTCCTCAGTCCACCAAGCAGTGACCAAGCATAGCCCTCACACAAACACACGCAGTGTAGCAGAAGGAAGTTTCATCTTGTATTGGCCACAGAAGTCCCTGAGTCCTTCTGCTGAAAGCTGCACTGCTTGTCCTCTGAACTTCTGTGGCAGAGAGATCTCCAGGGATATTTTTTTCCCTGTGGCTGATGAAATGGTACCTACCTCCTGTGTCCAGTTGCCCATTTGTCTCTGGGAACCAGTGAGGTTATATGAAGGACCATTGCAGAAGCCGCTGACCCTGACTGAGCGCCCAGGAGCAACTCAATGCTCTGACAATGATTATTTACCGTTTTCCGATGTTAAAAGCTGTATTTGGTCATATGCGGTAACTCTGTAGTAATCAGACAAGATGGAACAGTGGCTTGTCAGCTGATTTAATTAAAATTGCATTGCCTTTTTTTTTTTTAATTGCCTCTCACACATCATTAATATTCTGTCTAAGACACGCCTGCAATATAAAGATTGGAATCAGTCTCATTGTGCTCTTTCCAAGCTTGAATTCCCAGACACACCAACCTGGGAAAGAGTTTTAAAGGGACAGGTAATAGTCAGAAGCTAATTTGATTGCATTGAAATGGACCAGTCATTGGTTCAAATAAATGCTTATTGAGGGACCAGTCTTTCAGGTTGCTTTTAAAAGCAGTGTGGGCTTTGCTTCCATGGATATGAGTGGGAAAAGAATATATTTAGGATTTCCCAGGATTCAGGTCTTTGCTCTGCAGACTTCTGCTCATTCAAGAGGCTGGTTATGCAAATATATTAAAAAGACTTGAGTAAATAACACTGCACCCCTTTTAGCTTGGTTTATTATTTGCATGTTTAGAAACAGTGTCGTATCCTCCCTTTTCTGGAGTGCCAGGTAAGACCCATTTTGTAGTGACAGTGTATCAGCTAACATATGCACTTGATTTACAACCAAATT
>NW_010423169.1:0-2889 GCF_000710305.1 Buceros rhinoceros silvestris
CTTCTCGGCAGGTCACCAGCGAGAAGCTGTGCCGGGCCCAGCAGGAGCTGCACTTCCAGGCTGCCACCTACCTCTGCCTGCTGCGCAGCGTCCGGCAGCACGCAGCCCTGCACCAGGAGTACCACGGCAAGGGGGAGCGGTCCCCTGAGGAGGTCGCCGGCCTGGTGGGCTTCAGGTTGCCTCAGCAGCCGGGAGGAAAGGGATAAGATGATTCTGCTGTGTTACCTATTTATTCCCGAATAAATATCCTGGAATTACCAAAACGTGCTAGTTTGGGTTTTCTAGTTTGGGTTTTCTGACGATTTTAGGTTGCCGGTGTCGCGTGGAAAAGCCAGAACTGGGAATCCCACTCAGCTTATCAAGCGCACCAGACCCACCCCTTCAATCTGAACGTGTGGTTTGACAGGCAGCTTCCAGGGAAAGAAAGTTGGTAGTGGAAAAACATGATGACAGACTTCGCTGCTATACTCTTTGTCTAAGGAGTTGCAAGAGGTGATGGTTTTCCCCCTCAAAATCTGGAGGTAAGAGAATTTGCTTATTTAGGGTTTTCCAGCCACATTCTGTGTCTGCAGAATTTTCTGCTCTCCCTAGAGCAAAGGCGCTTTCTTTGGAACATCAGTGAGTTGAGCACTGTAGTAGCACAAACCTCCTTCGTCCTGAAGAGTTTAGTGTTTTTCCACGGCAGTGAGCTAGTCATAACAATGCAAAGGGAGTTTCTTGGTGCCTCTGAGCAGTCGACTCGCAACTGTAGGCTTCCCACGCTGTTCTTACACATTGTGAGTCTCAGGAAAACTTAATTAGCCAGTGAACTGGTTACTGACAGTCACCCTGGATAGTTAGAAATCAGGATGCCATTTTCTTGCTTGTCTTGCAATCTGGAACAGCAAGTTTCTTTTTATAAGAAAATTAATACAGGCTTGAATTGTTTCTGCTCTCAGAGGAGGGATGAATTACACATGAGATATGTAAGAAATCTCTGACAAAGATGACTTAAAATGGCTAAAAATGTCAGGCTTGTTTGCATGGCGGAGGAGCTGTAAGCAAGGATAACAAAAGAGTGCTTGGTTTGGTTTGGTTTGGTTTTTACTACCGGGAAAACAAAGTATTCTGTCAGAAAAGCATTGCAAATAGAATTACGTCATCTAAATCTATATATTTTCCTTCCCCTTATTTAAAACTCGGGGAAACTTTAATCCGCAAAGTATAGCGGATGGGCACAACAGATCCTTAACACTGGGGAGATTAGGGCTACTTTGGGCAAGATGTGAACTACGAGATTTAAGGTTCTGTAGACCAAAAATCTGGTTTGCAATCCCTGCAGTGACTCACTGGTTAAACAGTGGGGTTTTTCATTTGTTTGGTTTTCTTTTTTGAAAAGCAGTGATACCACAGGTGGGAAAGTACCAGCAGCTCAGTAGGTGGAAGTTATGGGAAGCCACCATGCCCTGAGAATGGCCGTGGTGTATTTGTTGTTCTGAGTTACACAGTGCAGCTGCTGCATTCTGCAGTTTGCTTTCCAGATGTGTTATGTTACCTTGTAAATTCCAGCCTGTACAACAGAGGTAAGGAGGAACCGAACGGCCTGAGAAGGAGACGAAACAGTAGAGATAAGAAGGAACTGAACAGCCTGAAGGGTGGTTGAAGCCAGCATAAACTCAAAAAAACTGTGGCAAACTGTTATGAAGGCAACTCACAACCATGTATGGGAACAGGAGTTCATGGACAGGACATCAAGACACTCTTCAACGACACTAGGGATCTCCAAAAGGCACCGATGGGAGCCCCTCTGAGCCCAGGCCACGTGCGTAATGACTATGCTATAATATTAATCCGTTCCGAGAAACAGAATGAATATGTATGATTATTCAGGAAAATTAATAAATACGTACGTAATCGGGTGATGCGAGCTCTGGCTGAGGCAGCACATGGTGCACACGATAGGCAGAATTAACCCCCTGTGCATCCAGCACTGCGAATAAAATGCCACGTGCGCGTTAAGGAGTTCATTCCTGATTTTCGGTTAGTAACAGAAGCACTAAATGGTTCCTCCCTCTGAAGTCTAGTCTGAGGTATATTGCTCCAGGAGAAAAAATGGCTCACTGAGACCAGTTCTAGAAGAAAAGCTGAAATTTGGCCAGAAATAGAGAGGACAAAGCAACCTTTGCTCTTTAAAGAGTACCTAGAGCTAAAGGTTGTGCAGTGTAAGGACAAGTAATAGCTAAAATATCTCCACAGAGAAGATCTCAGCCTGTGTCTGTGATACTTCTGGTTACCCTCCCTTTAGTCCAAAGCAACGTTATGCCTAATGGAGGTACATGTAGATGTCAAAGAGAAAGCAGAGCTGGGACATGTTCTGAACGGCTGAGGAGCACTGGTGAGGGAATCTTTTCCGAAACACGCCACACAAGAATTGTGTCTGAGCATTGCGTCTTCTCTGAAAGGCCCTGTGAAATCCAGGAAACGGGTGGGCTTTTTTCGTGGCCATTTCTCGCTCACGTTAAGCTAACCTTAAAAGTCGAACGTGCCCATGGTTGTGGGTGATTGAATTGCTCCTGGTGACAGTCACTGACGGATCTCGGGCACTAGATGGCAACACGATGGTTAAGAAGCGGATAGTCAAAACGCAGGCGTTGGGCTGGACAGGGATTGTGGAAATGCTTCTCCGGAGGCTGGGTGGTGGAGCTCTCTCGTCTCTCGGTGAGCTGCCTCCGGCTTCACGGGAGGTTCTCTCAGCAGCGGGTATTCCGCAGCACTGCTCTCCAGCGCAGCCAGAGCTGCACTGGCAGCTTGCGAGAGAACCGGCGCGGAACGGCGCGTTCCGCCAGCGCAGGCTCAGCCGGGCGGACCCGCTCACCCCGCTCCCGCCCATCCCGGGGGCGAACGCGCACC
>NW_010423170.1:0-14782 GCF_000710305.1 Buceros rhinoceros silvestris
CCCCGGCGCTGCTCGGCTGTGTCCCGCGGGGAGGGCGGCTTCAGGTGCGCCCCGGGCAGCGCACCGCGGAGACGACAGACCTATCTCCTTCCTGCAGCCCCCCGCTGATGAGCAAAACAAGCGTGCAGTACAGGCTCGGCCATGTCGGAGAAGAAAGGCTGAGCTTCCTTCTGGCTTGCTTTTTATTATTCCACCTAAGAGCTGTTATTAAGGAGGTGCTGGTGCTGCGTTTAGCCACCAAGGGCACATCCAAGCTGCGCATCTCCTCTCGGGCCTGCAGCAGCCTCTGATGCTGCGTGGCACGATGGCCACAGGGATGTGGATAGCATGGTCTCATTGCTCTGTACTCTCCCTGCACAGGCTGGAGCAAAGGCACGAGGCAGGACTGGTTGAATGGAGATGCTGCCAGAGGAGGCAAAGGACCAACTGCCTTCAAAGCCAGCAGAACCAGACACTGTGGCAGAGCCAGGGCTCCTGATGCTGTTGCTGGGTAGCTCCTGCTGCCCATTTTCACCTCAGTCTAAGCAAAAACCCTGCGCCAAGCTTTGCTACTTAGGCTCCTCAAGAAGTTTATCCTGTTTTTCAAGGTTGCTTGGGCTGCCTTACGGAGAAACCTGCAGTCCCTGCAAACAAGTGAGGTTCCAGCCTGGGTTTCTACTCATTAGTTAGATATGGGAAAAGCAAAACATACTTTGCTCCTGGTCTGATGATTGCCTGGCCAAAGTTTAGCCTCTGTCAGCAGAGGCGGAGCGTGTGCCAATGGCAGTGCAGACTCCGCAGCAGAGCTGCAGCAGGGCTCTCTAACCTGCAAGCTTTTCTGGAAGCGCTCAGTGCTGTGGCAGATCAACACTGGAGAAGGCAAAAAAGAACAGAGCTCTGAAATAAATTTTTCAGAAAAATGAAGCTTTCCTTCTAAAATATTCTCGGAGGGAAAAAAAAGAAGAAGAAGAAACAATTCTAAATGGATGCATAGTTTCTCCTCACATTTCCCTGTCCCACAACACCAACCTCTAGCTTTGCTGAACCCCAGGAGGTTTTTAGGGAGTCTCCCTAAATGTTGCAATGATGTTTCCAGGTGGGTTGGTAGGACTGAACTGTACCCTACTCCCGCTCACCCTGCCCATGGCCATCCTTCCTGCTCTGCTGGTACAGAGAGGAGCACCTACTGCCAAGATGATGCCAAGCCAGGCTGGAGAAAACTCTAGTGCACCATTCCTCCTGGATCTGAAATTTTCACGAGCTGAACGAGTCTTATATCACAAATTGTTTGTCAGCTAGTCTTACTTGCTTTCCTGTTCTCATACTGTCCACAAACAGCTTGTAATATTTCCAAGTTTGCTTGCTGCTCAAAAGTAGCTGGAAAACATCTTATTTCCCCTGGATTTTCTTTGTGGTTTGTTATTTGAACTGGATTGCCCAGTTGCAGCTGGGGATGTGCAATATCCAGGCCTTGAAATAATGAGTCTAATGCTAAGGTAAATTTCTGATGAAAACATTGACTTCAGCAGATTTGAAATTCACGTAAACGAGCTCATTTTCTAGATAATCAGGCTCAAAACTGTAAGTCAAAAAACCCTGAGGTTCTGTTTCCCCTTCTCTCTTCCCTGGACTTGTGATATGACAACTCTCCCCTGGTTCTTCATCCAAGAAGATGAGGGACATGCTATTCTCAAAAATTGTTTAAGCAACTTCTGAATATGTTTGACTATCACTTTGGCGCAGGGCACACCAAACTGAACTGCAAAGCTCCTGCTTTTCTGTGGAGGCAGTGCTGGTGTGATCGTTCCCATTCCCTCTGTACTTCCTCTAGCTTTTCTGGTTTGTGGGCCAGCTTTAACTACATGTGATAGAACAGAAGTGGTCTTACCTTCCTACAGCTTTCATGAAACATGGCAGTAGCAGAGAGGCTCTGTCAGTGGTTCCAGCTGAAGGGCCCCCAACAGAGATTTTAGATATTCCTCAAGAAGAGAAAAACCTTCAATCTGATTAAAGCATCATCACATGTTAGAGAATGCAGCCACAAGGCCCATGTCTGGAAGAAATCAGCCTTCACTAGTTCTGCCTCGGACAGCCTGTCTTAGCTTTTTAAATGCAACAAACTAGGCTTGCCTTGAATTCAGAATGCGGATTGCTTCTGTCTGAAATTTTACCAAAAGCCCAACATTTCCATGGAGAAGATTTTTAGTGGTTTTCACGCTTTCAATCAAACAACCCAAATTAGCCTTTTGAAATTTACCAGTGAAGGAAGGCTTACCCGGAAAAGAACACAGCAAATTCTCATGAGAAGTTTCCCACAGCCCCAGTAGCATGAGAGCTTTTGACCACATTACACTGGTTGTGGGGAAGGCCCACATTAGCAACATGATGAGAGCATTTGGATTTAATAGAGTTAATATACACAGCATAATTACCCGTAGTGTTTGAGGCAGATCTCAATCCATCCCTATCCTAAGTGCTTCCCCAGCAATTCCTTAACAACACCTCAAGAACATTTCTGATGTCACTGATCACATAATTAGCATCTGCTGTGGAATGAGACAGGTCTTAGTATGCTGCCATTTTATCTCCAAAAAACAACACTGAAAAAGTCTCATGTTAGCATCCTGGAGTTGCATGGGGCTCAGGCCACACAGAGGTCCAACACTAAGTCTCAAAAAGAAAGTAACTAGTAATGCTGCAAAGGCCTTCTGGTTTGGTGGAGGACATACCCCATGCTGTCCTGATATCCCCTGCAGATCACAAGCCTGGGTGATTAGTATTATGTATTTATTGTAAGGCACATTGAAAGGTAATGCTACAGAAAGAAAAAAAAATCCTGCAGGTATAATCTTTAGTACTTGAACCAACCCTTTAGCTTAATATCCTCGTCACTTTATCTACCACATCATAACTTGCATCAGAACTCTGACACGAGCTGCCTACCAAGTTTCACATCTATTAGTGTATTCTAAACATGAAAATGTAAAAAGTTAAGAAACTAGTCTAGAAATAACACCTCTTTTTCCTACCTCTGTTCTCCTCACACACCCAGCACACACCACCTTCAAGCTTCGCATTGATTTCATTGCATTCCTAAAATTAAAACAACAGGCTAAGTCTTGTGCAAAACCCTTCTAGGAGAGGCTGGAAAAAGGAAGGCAAGAACCCACAGAAACACACACCTGTTGGTCCCATGGCACCCTATGCACATTGTACTAAAATCGAAATTTCAGAAAAAAACTTCAGAATCCTCATAGGTGTATTCACCACTTACATAGAAAGGACCAAATACACAACTTAGTGTTTCAAGACTATCTTCAAGCTTAGGAACTGTAGGGTTGCGTATCAGCACCACTAAAAGCCAGGTCTTCCATCCCTTTCTGACTTGCTGTATCAGCTGGAAAGGGATGAGGTCGCAGACATCATGATCAAAGGGGACCGTTAACAGGTGCTAGGCACAGAATCACGGTTTCTTTTAGCCACCTCACTCCATCTAATTCTATCCAAAGCGGTAAAATACCAGTGAAGAACAGGTCGCTAATTTAATAAGGTGGTAGGATGACGTTATGAACAACGGAGGACTTCAAACACCGAGCTTCTGAAAAAAACCTGGACAAATGCCAGTGGATTATTCTCGGAGCACAGCCTGCGGGAGTCGGCTATATTGCATTACCCTGCCTCTGGCTGGCAGGCAAAGGCCGCTCCAAGCACCTGTGTCTCACATGTCAGCAGCTGGGGCTGGTGAACCCATCACCCACTGATCTCCTGAAATCGTGTCAGCTACAATTGTTTGGGAGTATGCCCTATTCCAGCTGGAAAATGCAGTACCCGGTGGAAATAGTACTGTGTCCCAGAGGTTTGCTGAGGAAAGTACTTTTGCTAATAGTAGGGCTAAATCAGGCATGCTGCTCCTGACATACAGTAAAACACTTCTTCCCCTCTTCTTGCACTCTTCCCGACTTTCTCACTCTCACTCCTGCACTGGATTATGGAAAGAAATGCTTGGTATGGATTTTTTTCATGCATATTCCTTAGCAGTCAAATGTATGATCCACGTTTTTTCCCCTTCACTATGTGATAACTGAAGGCATTTTGGTCTCCAGATGCAGAAATGAAAACTAGCAGCAAAATTAGAAATGTAAGTTATACACTAGAAATGTTTGGGTTATTTTGTTTGCAGCAAATTTTGCAAACAGCAGCATTTTATAAAAACCTCAATGACAAGTTAGTTTGTTTTCTGACCAAGGAAATATAATTGAGGGAAACTTTGCTACAGCTAATTATCTCCTAAAATAGGACAGCTAATGTTTTTATATAGGTTATTTTTCTAATTCTGATTTCAATCTCTCTTTGAACTGCAGTTTCAAATAAGGGATGCCTTAATATTGCTTGTATTTCCTGCAGAAAAAAAAATTAAAATCCAACAAGGCCTTGCAAGAAAATGAGTAAATGTTAACAAGTGAGGGACTTCAGACAGAAAGAAGCTTGGGGAAGAGTAAAAAGATTTTCTTTGAAAACAAGTTGGGATCTGAGAACAAATTTCTGTTAAATCATGTTTTGGATGTTTTCTTACCAAGATGGCTATGTGAGCTATGTGCGAGCCTGAGCCTTCAGAGGAGGCTGTGGTTTCAGGAAGGAATGCTCAATTGCTGGCTTAAGTCATATAGGTGGGAGACAACCTACCACGCCGGCATCTCGTGTTGCCGTGGTTAGCTGTGCACGCTGCTCGGTCCACAGCTGTGCGGCTCGTGGAGGGAAGGCTCTCCTGGGAGGCCTGGGGGGTATATACCAGGATTCGTTTGTGAACAAGTTGGAGACTGAGCAGTATTTGCTGAAGAAATTAACAAAGAACAAATGAAAGCGTATCTGACAGGGAGAGAAAAATTTATAAGCTGAAGATTAAAACTTGAAAAGTTTTAATTAGTTTAAAAGTTTAAAAAAGTTTAAAAAGTTGAAAAACTGTTTACTGAGAAAAACTCTGCTTCTTCCTCTACTTACTTGAGCTGGCCCAGGGTTGTGAAGCCAAACCCTGCTGCTGTCACGTGGACCTCCTGTTTACCCATAGGTAAACCGTGGAGCAAAACACGAGATTTTGCTCTTATTTCTGAGCAGAGCCGAGAACGGGTGCAGATGCCCAGGAGGGAGGCCATCCCGCAGCTGTACAGCAGGATGCCCAGACCCCAGGCAGGGAGCAGGGACATCTCTGGCTCCCCGATGCCCTTTGGGGAACTTCACAAAAGCATCAGGCAGACCAAGGGTGCTCTCTTTGCCCAAACACTGCTCTGAGCTTGTATGACACTGTCTAATCCCCTCGGACACAGTGGGAGTCTGTTGTATTTCCTAATCCCTCTGGCTAGAGTGGGTTTTTCTGAAGGCTGAAAGGGCAGATGAGACAGCCTGAAAAACCTCCAACCGCTTCTGTTTAAAGGGCGCTTTTGATCTCCAACTGGTGCGGTTTAGTCAAAGCAGTAACATACTGAAACCTGGAGAACACAGGCCTCGGGAGCTGCTTTGCCCCTCTCCACGTATGTTGGGGATGTGCCGAAAGCATGGAGCTGTTAGAGGGAGGGAAGGAGTGGGAACAGTCTGCCCTAATGAGCCTGTGAAACAGAGCCAGCCCACCACCGGGCAGCTGGAAATGCGATCTCTAACTTGCAGAGTGCCATTTTTTATTCACCAGCCCTTGTGAGCATGGCAAAAATGGGGCAGAAAGGGTCAGGACACCACTCCGAAGCAAAAGGCAGATTCCAGCACAGAAGAGGACCAACCTCACCCCTCTGTATTTCATGTGTGTGAGGGTGTAAGGGCAGCTGGGTGAGAAGGGGCTGCTGACCTGGGCCATCAGCAACAGAATTTCAGGTTGTTAACACTTTTATTTGGAGTAGAACAGCCACCACAAGTCTGCAATGCCCAAGGATGTCAGCCAGGTCTTTCCACTGGTTTTGATGGCTCTTGGATCGGGTACCATGCATGCAAAATACCAGGTTGCTTTAATTGCCCAAGTAAAATGTGAACCTCAATTATATTTTGTCATATAGACGTCTGTCTAATGACATGACTTCGCGCCACAGGGAAACCATAAATCCCTCTTCATGCTGGAACACGTCTAGTTGCAGCAGAAAACTCCCCCAAATGGGAATGTATAAAAGTGTTCATACCGGTAAAGATTTTCCTACATAGTAAAGTGAAGAAGCTGTTTGGGGCTGATGTAGCTTTTCTGCTGCATAGTGTAAAACAGATGCACCTAAAAATATTGGTACAAAATAATATTACTCCTCAAAAGTAGTGCTTGAAGTTGTTTGGATTGTACATGAATCTAAAAAAATTACTATTTGCATTGCAGTCTCTATAAGCAGAAAAAACTCCAACAATTAAAGTTCTGATTGTTACACTAAAATTTAAGTGATTCATCACTTTTGAGCACAAAAAGTTTATCCTATTACTTTTTCTTTTTACCTAGGCAAGCCATTCACATTCTTTGGTTTCCTCAATAATCCAACATACTGTACTTGAAACACCCTGCAAATAATTTTCTCCAATGCATTTAGATACATCCAGAATAAATTCCTGTTTGCATACGACATCTAAAACTTGGTTTCAATATGCAAGTTATTTTATGCTCAGTGTAAAAAATGTGTGGGTGTTTAGCACCACACATTATCACTTCTTACAGGCTTTGTGAAGAAGCTAACTGGTGCGGAGATTAAGGTGTCTTTTTAACTTTCAGAGGCGTCCATCTCTCCAGGCTGCGTTAGTGGAGGTCCTTAGAAAGCACGTGGGGTGCAAAATGCAAGGCAGGTCTCTGGGTTGTCCTTTCTCTGGCAAAAGGGCAACCTACCTGACAGTTCTCCAGACTCACCACGGTTCCCTGGCGGGAGTTGTCAGCAGAATGCCTTCCATGTGCTATCTGCCCTCCAAGCTTGTGTTCAGATGGGTCGGTGGCAACAAAACAGGAATCAGGTTGGTGTGAACGTGTGCTCAGTGATCTGGGTGGATGTAGGGCTGCTTAGGACTCTGCATGGAATAACCTCGGCAGCTCCCTGCCTCTGAATACAGAGGTGTGAATTCCTACAGGTACTGGATTTCATTGCATAGTGTTTGGACAAAGCATGTAGGAGCAATTAAACCACCCTGCATTGCAGCAACTGATTTGCCAGCCCTCGTGCAAATGGGGTTAATGAAGTCTGAACTTGAATGAATCTTCCAGATACGAATTCTGTTACACCTAACCTATGCAAAACCCAAAGTTAATGTATATATAAGTCCTGAAAAACAGAAGCATTTTACAGAAGTCTGTTATTATTCTAGCAGCTCTATTGTAAAATAAATTTCACTTTCTATGAACTGGGCACAGCCCATAGTATTCTCGTATCAGTAGCCTGCTCTAGATGATGTGCAACATGCACAGATGGTCAGTAGCCATGGCAGCTTTGCTGTGTGGAGACTGACTGCAGAGCTTAGGCCTCCCCCTCATCGACTTGTACTTGGAAAGGGCTTTCAGGGTTGCTTTCCGAAGCTGTGCTTGCACTCACAGAAGTCCTGTCCCTCTCTGTCCTTCTGTGTGAGACCAGGAGAATGGTACATGCTAGAGTGCTTCTTTCAGAGTTTATCCTCACTGCCAAGAGAGGAAATACACATCACCTGTTCACTGGGTGAGGAGTACACCTTTGATATAAGCTAAGTCAACAACTTACCAAAAAGAGAAAAAAAAAAACCAGGTAACTCAAAGCTCCTTCAACAACCATGCATAATATGTCATACGTAATTGTTCCACACCAATATTTCCTAGGTAAAAGGGAAAACAACTTTCGTTCTCAAGCTACTTGGCTTTACAAGAATTACATTTGCACCTTAACGCTATGTTTCTTTCAGTCCCCATGTGAACACTGGCTTTCAGAGTTCATGTCCTGTCTTATCCACCACTTCATGTTTTTCTTGCAGGTTTCTTTGTTCTTAAAGGACAGATCCAGTCCCACTGCAGTTCATGGCCATTTTGTCCCTGTTTGGATGGAGCCAGGATGTTATCCTAAGAATTGGCTCTGGAGCCTGCTTTCTGCTCCTGGTCATGTCTATAGAGAAAAGGGGAAGCACGCCTGTACCCATGTGGGAGTAAAGCAGTGCTAGCTTAAATCTACCCAGCCACTATAATAACAGTAGTGAAAATGCAGAGGTGTGTCTCCCGCCCTCGCTCACCACCACGGCATGTACTGACGTCTTCTAGGAGTTGGCTGGTGGTGACTTACACCCATGTGGTTACATCTGTCTGTGTTATCCTTGCTAGACCGATGAAACCTCCATTTTGCTGTGCCAGCTTGCCTTCCACTACCCTTTGATATTGCAGCAGACATAAATAGAGACCCAAGCGCTGACAGGCAAGGAGGCTGGTCTGCCCACTGCAGAGGCTGTGACACCCCACTCTCAGCCGCCAATCAGCATGCTTGCAGTGCTTGCCTTCACCAAAGCAGGCAACTGCAGGCCACTTCAGCCAGCTTACAAAGCTCAACTTCCTTCGGTACTTGTTCAATGCCCTGCTGCCTCTGAGGCACGCATCTGGCTGGCACAGTGCAGGTGTACGCCTTGAAACCGACTGGAAAATGGATTCATGAGACATGCAGGTGGTGCCAGGGCTGAGAAGGTGCGAGACATTTGTGTCACATAGATAGATGCTCGGCCCCACGCTGTGCTGCTTTGCCATGAACATGCAAGGTATTCTGCAAATGGTCATCTTTCTCTTTCAAAGACCACAAAAAGGCACTTGAAGGGCTGGGTGAGGTTGCTGATTTGACGAGGATCACAGGGCTTGCCCTAAGTACAGCTGAGTGAAAAGTTGATGGCAAATCACATAAAATTTGACAGCTTTCAAGTTTCCTTGCAATACATTCACGGAAGGATTTGCAAAAGAGGTAAGCCTTTCAACTTACAGTCAAACCCCTACCTAAGGGCAGCTTCTGAGCATATCTCCAAAATCACAGCTTCAGTATGAAACTAGACAACAGAAAACACACTGCAAAACAGAGTACTCAGAAGGGAAAAGAAAAAGCCCCAAGCCCATGACTCGGACTACTTTTGGGTTCACTGGAATCAGAAACTCAAAACAAAAAGCAGAGGGTGAAAAAAAAAAAAGCCCAGATAGATAAAGCTGGAGAAACTGTTCTCACGTATCTTCATGAAGTGAGACTACCCAATTTCAAGGAGGTGGTGAGCCCTGCGGATGGTATTAATGAATTGGAAACTCTACCAGGTAGCAGCTACCTTCACTTTCTATTTCCCTGCTTTCACAGTCAGTTCTATGCCTTTTTTTCCTATTTTGGTTTTCTAAATGCATCTTTATAGAGAATTCAATGCTTTGGACTAAAACGTGTCTTGGTCATAAGACTGGGCCATACTTCACTGTGACCTGTGTGGAACGAAAGGCATTTCTTTTGAAAATAGATTCACTGGGAATCTGCACATATCATCTCCAGTCTCCTTTCCGCTGGTAACAAGAATGAAATGTCTTGCATTCAGCATCACGGCGGATATGCAGGTGCATGCATGGACTTCACCAGGGTACTGCAGACATTTGGAGGTCCTCTGCTGCTCCAAACACCACCACTGATGTCACCCCATACAGTTCATTAATACACTTCAGAGAGGAGATATCCCTACTACTCATCGACTGTTTGGGAGGCTGACTCAAGTCTATACAAATATTATCTATTCTTTTAAGATGACAGAGGAGGTAATGAGGTAGTGCAATGTTTTCTTGTCCTTCTCTCAGACTAGTGATTCACCTAGCCAGTGGTCTGTCTCTCTCCATGGCCAGTACCAGATGTCATGGAGGAAGCCGCAATTCATTTTGCAGATGACAGACTTGCTGACATGGGAAGCTTTCTTTCCAAGCCTTGACAGAGATCAGTTTGTGCTCTGAAATACAACAGTGAGAGACAGAGGGAAAACACAACCCCTCTAAGACTTCTTTTTTCTTTACCTGGCTGGTATCTATTAAGAAACTGTTATGTATATACAAACCCAGCTGTTTTAAGGATCCTGCTAAACTCTTGGTTTCAATGGTATTTTATGGCAATGAGATCTAGGCTGTAATCACCCATCCTTTTAAAAAATTTCTCTCATAACTTGCCCCATTGACTGAGCACAGAGAAAGGCATAGGAGTTAGTGAGTGAGCTGGCTATCAGCCAGAGCTGTTTCAGGAAAAAAGAAAACAGAAAACGTAAGTAAATAAATAAAATTGAAAAAGAGTTGAGCAAACACATCCTTGCACAGTGCAATCTGTAGGAACACAGAAAATCTGTCATGCTCGTGCCCCTGCAGCGAAGGGGTTGCTTGGCCTGTCCTCAGCAACTCCACCGCACGCTGGAGTGCCTCGTCTCTGTGCAGCCTGATGCTCATGGCAGCCACCCACCTGAAGCACCACGCGCTCCTATTTAAATGCACACCCTGTGTCCAGGAGGCCTGCGTTGCCACGGGCAAGACAGAGATGCCATGCAGGATTTGGATTCAAAGGACAGGTTATCCCTCTCCAGCCACCTCAGGTTGAACCCTTACACAGCGCCAGAGTTACTTCTTCCTTGCACTCCTGCTGGGGCTGCTGCACCCTCACCGCGACCCTCACCCAGCAGCCCATCAGGCAGCCATGCATTCTGGCACAAGCAGCCCAAGCCTCTGACAAAGGTCCTTGTAGCCATGCGGTGCAGTCCTCCTCCTCCCCTGAGTTCCCAGGGCCAGCCAAGTACTCTGTGGCAGCATCCTATATGCAAATCCTTGCTTCATGTGTGCAGGAGGAGGATGGGCTTCCTTCTCTTGTCACAAGGGTGAGCAACCTCAAATTATCCCTTAGTGAGGCACAGCAACTGGCAGTTTCTGCAGAGCACAAGCCTGCTCTAACTTTTTCCTGCCAGTGGCATTCCCCCTTAGCTCCCAGGCCCACTCTGCATTTCACTCTTGCTCCTCATGGCAGCACAAAGAAGACCTGAGGTTAACAACCCAGCTCAGCCCTCTGGGCACTGCTTTGGAGGTGCAGCAGAGACTGCTGGAACCCCGTGTGTCCCCTTTGCGGGGGGTGTCAAAGTCAGATGAACTTTTCCTGCTGGTGGAACAACCTCATAGAAAAATGACCTTTGTCATTTTCTTAGGTTTGTTTCTGCTCAGCTTTGAAAACCAAGTATGTCTGTATCTAAATACAAGAACGGTAATTTCTTTGCCACTCTTGGTTTAGGTATAGACTCACCCCTCTTGAATAATGGGATGATGCAGATAGATACTTATTCTGTGTTCTGAAATGAAATTCTTCAGGAGTTCATAAATTACTTCCTTAAACTTGCCAACATCAGTGGCCTTCACGTGCATTTGAAGATAAGCAGACTGTTCTCTTGGGGTTGTGCCTTAGCAGTCAAACTAAACCATGATTATCTTCTAGTCATGAAGAAAGCAGTTTATTTTCCAGTCATATTGCATACACTGGCAGTCTGGGGAAGATACTTTTATTTCCCACCAGAGAGCTACCTTGGAGCTGGAGTTCGGCTCTTGTGGTAAAACATGGTCCAAGGCAGAGCTAACATCCAACAGCTCTCTTTATTAAGTCTCTTATTAATAGCCACATGATAAAGGGCGAGCAAATCTGGGGGATAAGCAAGCCAGCCATAACCCTAGGTCCCTGCTAAGACTGTCGTCCCAACACAGCACTGCGCTGAGTGTGACTAGTTAAACCCTCAGTCTAATATTTTGGACTAGGATAAAATCTGTTGAGCTTACCAAAGCAGTGTGTTCATCTCTGTCAGATACTTTAGCCCTTGCTTCACAGGAATTCCTGTGTTCAGGTCTTGCAATGTTTCTCAAGGTTTTTAAGTGAAAAAGGTTCAAACAGAGAGAAGACTGTCTAAATCAGACATTGTGCAAGTTTTTTCTTCCAGTAAGCCAAAGTTTTTATGATTTTTAGTTCACAAGCTTCCTATTCACAAGATGCAGTTAGTATTTGTGAATCTGACACAAATTCAGGCAGTCTGCAAAAAATGCCGGAAAACTTTCTCCTCCCCGATGCGGGGACAACGTAGTTTATGCTATTGTGAAAAGGTAGGTTTCTTCTGCTGGGTGAGTAAATGAAAATATGCGGCAGTGTTAGATACTGTGCATCTCCTAGAGAAACACGTCTTTGGCGGAGTTTCTTCTAGTATATGACCATTTCTGCTAATGCCACCAATTCTAGAGGGCTGAAATCATTATCAGCTTGCTACCCCGCTCCTCACACAGATACATTTACTCCGAGGAAGGTCTCATACGCTGCGAGTGTGAGGCTGCAGATATAGACCTGGGTAACAGAGCCTCCAACCACTTTACCCCTCCACTCACATACAGCACCAGGGACTTCAGGAGTCTACCGACAGAGATCCCATCACACGGCGAGGCAGAGACGCTACCTTTAACGAGCAGCAGTATGCCTGGGTTTAAACGCCCATGGGCCCAGGCAGGGAAGCCCTTCAGAGCAGGAAGAGCTTCTTGCTACAGTTTTATTTAACATTTGCAAAGGAAGAAACACACAATGGCTGGGTGCTGCTTGGCACATTAGAACTAAGAAGAAAGTTTGCACAGTGCATTTTTCCATGTTGTAAAAGTGCTCTGATGGAGTTCATTTCCATTTGATAAGAAACCAACAAAACATTGAGCCACAAATCTTCATTGCCTTGATTAATTAATAAAAAATACAACAAAGGCAAAACCAGGAGTAACTTTCTTTGCATACTGAAATAATTAGGCCTTGCAGCAATGAGAAAAATGAGGAAAAAGTGTCCTCCTGGAAAATATTATGCTTTGTGCTATTTAAAGCTCCATAAAAACCCTGCAAAAAGATTAGTTATTTTGTCTTCCTTCCTAGGCAAAATCATTAGGAAACCTTACAGGATAGTCTGATGCCCTTAAGAAGTTAGAAGTTACGGGGTGGGGCGATATCATGTAACTATCTAGGCGCCCCTTTAAAGAACTATATTTGCACTATTTAATAACAGACTCTCCAACCGGTCTCTTTTTGGTCACTCTGCCCAAAAGGTATCACTGTGTTGACCCAGCCAATACTACACACGAAGCTGTGTTGAACCCTCAATATAACCAGCAAATCCATCCTTATATTATGAATCTTGCTAGAACAAAAATTTAAACTACAGCCTTGCTGATGTGGTCCTAGATTTGGGAAAGAGGGAGTGATATTCTTCTGTGGGTTGCACTGCGGCGAGACACTTACGAATGCTCCTACCCTGTAGTCCTAACACCAAGCCCAGACCGTAAACTGAAAGTGGCCATTAGGAAAATGAGGATGTCGTTAAAAGCAGAGGCGGTAAACATTTGAATGTGTTCAGCACGCAGAGCACACCGCTGGAGGTTTCAGTGTAGTCCTTACTGCTTTACCTAGCGGCAAAAGCGAGGACCTGGTGTGGTGTGATAGAAAAAGGGCCATATCCTTTGTGGTGTACCACATTCAATTAATATGTCAGGCTTTCTCCGTCTGTCACTGCTCGCAGGGCCTGGAACAATGGTGCTGCTTCCCCACTCCCCTCTTTTTTCCCAATTTTCACATATTATCAGGCTAAAAGAGAGCTATGGATTTCCTTCTCAGAGAGCTGCATGGACTGATAAACTGAAATCCAGGGTAGAAAACAACTTGTTATTTTTCCCTTTACCTCACGATTTCAGTTAAGAGAGAAAGTGCAATAAATTTTGGTGGGAAGAAAGGAGATGGTTTTAGACATGTCGAATGACCAGTCTATGTAAACACTCTTGAGAAATACGGGTGAGAATGACTGACCCTAGGGATGATGATTTTTCTTGCTCCGAGAGCCGAGTGTTACTTTTGCGATGCCCTGGATTTTGAAACTGTACGAAGTTCATTTGACTAAAGAAAGGAACAGAAAGGGAACTGCTGGAAAACCGTCACAGGCTTCCATGTTCAACCACAATGCTCTTTTGCAATGATGAAACATTTGCTTTATAACTCAACAAAAGCACTGTTGCCTAAGCTTTTCTAGCACTATACAGTGGGAGTTTGATCTTGCTTGTGCTGGGTGCGTACCAGGATCTGTACCTGGACTGCCAAAACTGGATGAATATCTTGAAGTATCTAGCAGGACTTCTAGCCTAGCAATACTTCGAGTGTAGTCCGTGAAGAAACAAAAAATACTGGTACTATAGTAACAGTAGCAACAATAACGAGAACAGTAATTAGGTGGATAATAAAATCCATTCTGAAGTGTTGAGATAAATCAATTGCTGGATTAAACAGCTTTAATGAAGACCCTCCTTTTTTGGACAAATTGGTCCTTGGTCTCCAACCAGCTGCTCTCAGGCTCTCTAGGCTCCTGCCTGCAATACAGCCTCTGCTGTACCCGTCCCCTCCTGTGAGCAGGCTGTGCTCTGGCCCTTGCTGCAAGCACTGCCCTGTGAGGTTCACTCTGTTATTTTATCAGAAGCACAAAATTTCCTCAATAAGTCTTCTTGTGCTACAGATTAAACAGTAAACAGTTGGGTGAGCTAAAAAAAAAAAAAGAAAAAAAAAGGCTGACGAAATGCAGGAAGATCCTTCTTGTTATTCTAGCAGTATTGCTTCCTTTGCTTGGTAGGGGTGCTGAGGAAACATTAGCTGCGAGTGCCACAGAGCAGTTAGACACTTCTTGTTCATCCTTCAGCATCTCCCCTGCCCAGGCTGGAAGGTACTGTGAGCCCAAGTGACTCACGCAGCTCACTGCGATTCAGCTCTCCTCCGGTGCCAGGAAAGACAGATGTAGAAAACCTTTCAACGAGAGGGGGGTGGGGGGGGCC
>NW_010423170.1:14932-18488 GCF_000710305.1 Buceros rhinoceros silvestris
CAGTGCGGCGGGTGCCCCCCCCCCCGCGTCCCGCTTGGGGAGGGCTGATCCGCAGGAGCGGCAGGGTGCCGGCAGAGCTGCTGCTTGTTCTGACACAGCAGCTGGGATGAGCCTTCCGCATTCCCCATCTTGCTTATTAATACGAATAAGTCATGACTCACACTGACACCGCCAGCGAGGCCGGGAAACTGAAGTCTGTAGCTATAAAGAGTTATGAAGTGCTGCTTTCTGGTAGCACCCCGGCCAATTTCAATGAGCAGTCTGCGACAGGCTTTGTGTGCCTTGTCATCTGCACAGGCACAGCCCCGCTGCAAAAAGAGCTTGAGCGGTCAGAGGGCTTGCGTAGAAAGGAGAAAAGTTCAGCTGTAGCATGAGCTATTTAGGAAGGTAGTTACAAGGAAGCGGACAAGTTTCTCGTGCCAGCCCCTGGCTTACTCATATGAATAGCCCATGACTAAACCATTAGCTCCATGGGGGGTTATGAGAACATTAGAGGAGCCTCTGAGCATGCATGGTCACTGGTGGAAAAAGACAGATTTCTGGGTGAAGCCCTTCAATTTCCCCCTCAGCCTTTACAGGACTGTTTCATTTCTCTAAGGGTGGCTGCAGCCAATAACTCACAGTCATCTGAGACCTGCATGGCATCAACAGAAAGTCTTGAGTTTATCCACACCGCTTCTTTTCCTGAGCCACGTGAGTTGCAGCAAACTTTAAGCAGGTTTCTAAGCTTTTCCTGACTTCTCCCCAGTGAACATGCCTTTACCCAGGCTGATGGTCTAGCATAAATGAGACAGCATCACGCTCTGCTGGCTGTAGGCACCAGCTTGCTTCTCACTCTCCGTGTTCCAGCCTGTAATATCTGTCGTATGCTGTTGGCTGTCATTTTTCATGGCAGTGGCTCAAAAAAATCGTAATTCTGCTGAAAAGAATCAAAAGGGGCTTTTGCTACTGCTATTGTATTTGCAGTAATTCACGTGAGTTATTCTAGCACACTTTGATTTATGAAGAGACAATTCACAAGCATGCAGTGGTGGTTTGAACAGCTTAAATGAGTCCTTGTTTTAATCTTTTTAACAGACTGATAAGTAATGAGATGGTATTCCTGCAAGCTCAGATATTAGCTTTGATGAGAGCACCTGAAGGAAAACTGAAGTGGGAAAAAGCATGTACTACAAGAATGTCCCCATATACACTCTAAACATGCATTTTCTTTAAGTATGGGAAAGTAAAAAGTATATTTAGAAAGCCTGAATGGCACTTACCTCTCAAGAAGTGCTGGTAAGAAGGAAGTGACTCAAATATGCTGTTTGAAGCCATTGTTTCCTCTTTAAAACTCACTCTCTCTTTCCAGTGAAGGAATATATTTCTTCTACCTTTGGAAGTGAAAAATGAAGAATGGTCATTGCTACCACCCTCCTCCCAGCCATCACGCTCTGTTTTATCCTGGTGCCTCAGGGGCAGCACAAAGCGGGTTATAAGGTTCTTTTGCTAAAAGAACTCCGAAATTGTTTCTTAAAAAGAAAAAAAAAATAGCGGATCGGTTGTGGTTGATGATGCTTACCACTCTACGAAACTCTGTGGTTTGCAGTCAAAACGATTTGCCCTGCCTGCTGACCAATATCCCGGACCCGCTCTTGTGTGACTGCCTCTGTACCCAACTTGTGGTTCTGTGGTTGTTTATGAGGCCCAAAGAAGTGTTTCACACAACCAAAATTACAAATTTAACTGTTCCCCTTTCCAGAATCTGCCTCCATTGGTCCCTTTGCATCATGTGACCTGAGTGATGTCGACTTTCTTTTTTTTTTTTTTAACTTTCTGAAGTCATGCCCTACCCACTCCACCTGCCCTCCCCGGGGCTGCGCGAGGCAGAGATGGAGTCTGCTGAGGGAGGGAAAAGAAGAATGACTCACCGTCCCTGATGCTACAAACGGTCTTGCTGAGTTAGTTCAACTCTGCTTGTTTTGTTGTTTGTGGTTTTTGGAACTACTGATTATTTTGATAGAGATTTCATTGCTGCTTATTCAATAGTAATTCAAACCCGGGTATTAGTCTGCTGTTAAAGCAGGATGTATAACTCATCCTGTAAAACATTAGGAATCAGCTGTAGGGAAGACCACCGGCTGGGCAAAGAACACTCTAAGGAGGAGTTTAAAAAAAAATAAATAAAAAAAAAAGCAAAGAAAAGAAAAGAAAAGGAAAAGAAACCTTCAGGGGCAACAAAAAATGCCCCAACATTATTTTGAACTGTTATGATGGCACCTCCTAAGGAGTGCTTGAAGATCACTAGCCTCTGAGCCCACAGGAAAGGTTTCTTCCATAGTGCTGAATCTAGTAGTCCTTGTTCAGCCCAACTCCTGTTCGCTTTGTAAGGATCCCTACCCAAGGACGTAAAATCCTCAGGATTTAGCTCAGCACCTCTTGAGGTAATAGAAGGTCTGTCCTATCTGAAATTCTTCCCTTTCCTTCTCCCTCCCAAAGAGAAAAAAAAAAAGTCCTAAACTTAGTAATCGATTAATGATTCTGGCTCTGGCTGTGACAATGCAAAAAGAAGGGACAAAAGTCACTATAGGACAGAGAAGTGGCTGCTGTGCCACTTTTTGTCTCCTTTTTCTCTCTTCTAAACAGCAGGCAGCCACCCTTTCCCACCTCGCTGCAAACCACAGGGCTTCTCACACCTGTACAGCCTGGGGTTCAGCACTCTGAAACCCACGAAATTTCTGCCAAGAAACCTGTGGCGATAAAAGGACTGCACCGACAGCAGGGCTGAAGCAGAACGAGACTTTCCCCGTACCCTCTGAGTGACCACCACAGCGAAAGAGCTCTGCTGGAAGGAAAGCACGAAGCCTTTGCAATATTATAAAAAATACTAGTAGGTGGAGCACAAATATGTAACAACACACAGTTCCTCCCTCAAGACGTTCACAATCAAACCTCCTGGCACACAGATACTGCTTGCGCAGGCTTCTGCGGGGCTATGCAGAAGCACCTCCTGCATTGAGGAGCAGGAATTCTTGGACAAAATTAGGTGCTTAATGCATTTGGATTTTTTCTGCTTGTTGCAGCTATGGAGGTAGAATGCCTTTTCTGACGCTGCCTGCAATCTACCCAGTCATCCCGGCTTGGGGAGCTGCGTGTGCATTTACCTCAGAAAATTCAATTGTGATGCATAAGTATGTGGCAGTTCTAGTGACACTTGTTACCTAAGAAATTGGGAAATTTTCCCAAATGAATCTCCAGAAAAAAACCTGGAGCAGTTCTGAGCAGCAGGAACAGGAAGGTTAGAACACTTTGCTGCTGTGTGCTGTGCCCAGCTCAAACCCCCGCCGCTCTTGAATCAGGCCAGAAACTCAAAGCGTGGCTTTTTCTCTTACCGGCTCTTCCAGAGCCTACGGCAACCCAACCAACTTTTTGGCTGGTCCGGGCTAAACCTCTCCCCGCACCCAGAGCTGGACTCCTTCCACCCCCATGTAAACACTTCAACAAGCGTCCGCCAGAGATGAAACCTGACAGCAACACCGTCTCCCCGCGGGCGCTTGCCTGGGCAGCGGGATGCTCC
>NW_010423171.1:0-3237 GCF_000710305.1 Buceros rhinoceros silvestris
TAGCAAGCAGCACTGGTGTGGCCAGCAGGAGCGGGCAGGGACCGTGCCCCTGTACTCAGCACGGGTGAGGCCACACCCTGAATCCGGTGGCCAGATTTGGGCCCCTCACTACCAGGACACCGAGGTGCTGGAGCGTGTCCGGAGAAGAGCAACCAAGGTGGTGAAGGGTTTGAGAGCAAGTAGGGTGAGGAGCAGCTGAGGGACCTGAGGTTGTTTAGCCTGGAGAGGGGGCTGAGGGGAGACCTGAAAGGAGGCCGTAGGGAGGTGGGTGTCAGCCTCTTCTCCTGAGTAACAAGCGATGGGATGAGAGGAAGAGCCTCAAGTTGCACCAGAGGAGATTTAGGTTGGACGTTAGGAAAAATTTATTTACAGAGACGGTTGTCAAGCCCTGGCACAGGCTGCCCAGGGCAGTCCCCATCCCTGGTGGTATTTAAAGTCAGTGTGGTGCTGAGGGACATGGCTTAGCGGTGACCTTGCAGTACTGGGTTAACGGTTGGGCTTGATCATCAGCTGCTGGGCCACACAGCACTTCTGAAGCAACAAATGTACCAGTGGCTTCACGAGGAGCAGCTTTACTGTCAGCCCGGGCAGAGCGGAGCTCCCCCAGGTTCTGCACGCCACACGGTCAGGCCAGTTGCCTGCAGCTGGGGGAGGCTAGCTGGGGCCAGAGCCCACCTCTGCCGAGTCGCTCTGAAGGAAGAAGGCGGAGAGCTCGCTCAGTGCTCTGTACCGGTGTGAGATCGAGTTCTTGACTGCCTTGGGCAGCTCGGCGTAGCTGGAGGGGAGAGAAACCACACGTCTCGGCTGCAGAGACACTGCAGCGCGTGTCCCCCACTCACCAAGAGTTGTTCCACTGCTCGCTGTCTCCCTGCTCAGCTGCAGTGGGGCAAAGCCAACCACCCCTGCCCCGATGCAGGGGTTTCCATAACCCACCACCACAATCCAGCAGCGTGTCTTCTCCCTGCTGCCCCTCCTTGTGAGCAGGTTCCTCCCCACTCACAACCCCAACCCTGGCTTTCCTTCCGCTGGGAGCTGCAGCTAGAACACCACTTACGTCTGGCTGTAGCCGTCGGGCTGGAAGCAGGGATCCCAGCCAAAATCTCGAGGGCCTCTGGGCTCCACTATCAGCCCCTGCCACGAGAAAACACAAAAAAGCCCTGTGGTTTCACAGCACTTCCCTCGTAGCCGTGTGGGGCTGAAGGGCCGGAGGTAACACGCAGAGCTCAGTGTGTACCGCCGGGCAAAAGGGCTACAGCGTTCAGCACCCACCGCCCACCAGCTGCGCCCTCCCCCAGACCATTCCCAACACAGAGAAGCTCTGAGGGCGTTCAGTGATCCAGGAGCCACTAACATTGTCCTCCACGGAGCAATGTCGTTACAAAATTCGCCTTACGGCCCTGCTCCCTTGGCACGTTCCCTTCCCCGGGGCCAACACCTACGTGAGTCTGGCCTTTGAACAGCTTCACCGGCTCCTCGGGGTTTCCGGCGCTGAACGCGAAGGTGCAGAGAGCGTAGGCAGACTTGTCTTCAAACCCAGCCAGCAGCTTGTACAGGCCTGAGCGACGCAGAGAGGATCCCGGCGTTACCGCCTTTGCACACCCACCTACAGACGGACCCAGGGAGCACTCGGCGCCCTCACCCACAAGGGAGAGGAAGAACTACAGGAGGTGACAAAGCTCACATGCAAGGATGCCCCGTCCTTTGCAGGACTGAAGTCAGGGCCTCGGATCTAATACAGCGCGAGCTGCGGGGCCCTGCTGGTCATTTGGGAGCGGAAGCAAACAAGCGCACGGCACCAGGGAGGACCAAAGCCCACGTGGAATTAGCGTGACGAACAGTTACGCTCGTGACACCAGTCACGCTCTTAACCGTGGGATCACAGGCAGTCCCTGCACACCGCGAGAGGGGCTTCCACGCCAGCCAAAGGGAGCTGCAGGTCTTCGGGCCACTCTGATGACAATGAGGAGTTCCCACGTGCCCTCCCAGCAGCAGCCTGGGAATCCAGGGAGGACGCTGAAGCTACTGGGGGAAATATCCCATAATGAAGGGCACGGAACACTGCTCAGTCAGGGAGATAACATGAGGGGACAGAGCTGGACAGACCGGAAAGGAACGAGCTATGGAACGAGCAGCGTGGTGGGCAAACACGCTCAGCAGAACCCAGCGCGAGCTCCAACTCATTTGGGAAGGACCGCGTTATGTGCAGAGCAGTAACACGGGAGGCAGTACCTTCGGGTTTGAGTTTTTCCAGGAACCATTTTCTGAAGGGGAAGAAGAGAGGAAAGATTAATTTTTGCTATTATTCCCCAGAAATAGTGGCAGCCTTGAGGCATTGCTGCCCACACTGCCGTAGCCCTCTGAAGACCTCTGAAACGTGCTGTGAAACCGCCTCGTCCTGGACTATTTACCAACAACAACAGACTTGGATCTTCGACTGAAGGGGACACAGGGGGAACAGCAGCGAGGTAATTGATTTAATTAATTTATGCTGCAGTACTGGGGTCTGTGTAAATAACACAGTTCTCACTCGCGAGCACTGACACGCTGAAACACATTTCTCTGCTCAACTTGTTCACATCTTACACCGATCATACAGATGGGTGTATACATCTTACACTTCATCATACAGAGCTTTTATGTCTCTGCTTAGCTTAGTTTGGAAGAATTAATCACTCGAAAAGTTCATTCCAGGAGTTAAGGCGGTACTTTATTGAAGAATTACACTGTAATGTAGTGATTTTTTTTATGAGCTGGATTAAAGCAGCCGCTGCAGGGCCAGGTTCCCAAGGTGGCTGCGAGAGCAGGCACCACAGATCAGGAGCCAGAGCCAAGAATTCAGGTCTGACTCTCTTGATCTGCACTACGAGTTACAGTAGGGCTCACAGAGTTAAGGGCTCCAGCCCCAGGAGTGCAGGATGAAGCTGACAACACAGACCAGTAACCACCTCCCTGACCCTAATGCTCCTGGCTTGTGGAGAATCCCCTGGGAAGCACAACCTTCGCTCCTAACTCTGGAACACGGAACACAGAAGTTGAAGCCAGCGCCCCCCTACTTACATGTAGGGCCCTGGGAGTCCCCCCAGGGCATTGAAGCACAAGCAGGTATCCTCTACTATAACAGGTCCCTGAACCTATAGCAAAAGCCCAAGAGATGGAAACATTAGACCCAGAGTACGGCACTACCTCCAATCCCATCTTCTGCTCTATCCTATTCTCACATCTCCATGATAAGAGGAA
>NW_010423171.1:3767-3972 GCF_000710305.1 Buceros rhinoceros silvestris
GTCCTGGAGGCATGCCTGCATCTTCTTTGAGTCCCAACCCTCATCTGGCTCTCTTAAGAGACCTGTCCCAGAGAAAGCTCTGGGAGGTGATCCAGCAGAAGCTCCAGCTAACAGAAAACCGCGTCCCGCAGCCGCTGGGTCTGGACTTCAGGAGCTGTCACGTCCTTCTGCTGCTCAAGAGACACAAGAGGCCAGAGGAGCAAAA
>NW_010423172.1:0-208 GCF_000710305.1 Buceros rhinoceros silvestris
TGGAGGGACGGAGCTGCTGATGCCGAAGGTACGGAGCCGGATGTGGGCTTCGGAGCGTGCTGGGGGGCGGCACATGGGCATGGGAGATTTCCACCGTGTGCCCATTGCTGAGAGGTTTGGGGCTGTGCTGGGAGCCAGTGGTGACCCTGGGAAGGAATCCACCCCCGGGGTCATCCCTCACCATGGGCACACAGGGGACCCCTCTGGT
>NW_010423173.1:0-226 GCF_000710305.1 Buceros rhinoceros silvestris
AGCGCTCGCCAGCGGCACACCCCTAGTCACAGCACCATGTCCCCCTCCCCACGGTGGCCCTGTACCATCCCACACCGCCCCTCGGTGACCCCGTTTCCCCTCTTCAGGCGGTGAGTGGCGGCTGAAATACGAGCGGGCGGTGCGGGAGATCGACTTCACCAAGAAGCGGCTGCAGCAGGAGCTGGAGGACAAGCTGGAGGTGGAGCAGCAAGGCAAGAGGCAGCTG
>NW_010423174.1:0-223 GCF_000710305.1 Buceros rhinoceros silvestris
GGGGCCCAGTTAACCCTGGTGAATAGACTAGAGACACGACTAGAGAACTTCTCCTGGAGCTGGGCGCTGGCCAGGTTAGAGGGATGGTCTCAGCAAGCTCCATGTGGAGAGGAGGTGAGAGAGGTGCTCAAGGAGGAACCGGGCCAGGGAAGACAAGGCTGGTACCAGATGGTTTGTCAAGAGCAAGATGTGACCCAGCCTTGGGCAGGAGCCAGCGGAAGGA
>NW_010423175.1:0-59822 GCF_000710305.1 Buceros rhinoceros silvestris
GCCGTTCCCCTCCCCGTCGTCCGGGGCTGGTGTCTCTGGTGCTCTCTGTCCCCGGGGCTGGGTGTGTTGTTTGTCTTGAAGGAGAATGCTGAGAGGAGCCTCCCCGTCTGACTGTTCAACACGGTTCTGGTTTATTGACCTCACCCTAGATTAATGCATACTGAGTTTATATAATATCAGGTTTATATAAGTGAATTCTAGAAGAAGAGAAGCAAGAAGGGTGGAACCAAATTCCTCCTTGGACAAACTACTGAAGTCATTGGGATTATACCTGAGATGATTGTCTCCATTTTTTAAAACTGGAAACCAAATCTTTCTGGTTTGTGTCTTGTGTAATTATTAAACAGGTATTCACACTGTATGTAAAATATAATTTCCCCTTCACTTCAGGGCTCTACCCAGCTTCTATAGATGTTAATGGGAAAAAAGTCATATTGGTTCTGTGAGACTAAGCTAAAAATTCACTTTCATTTAGCAATCTCTGAGCAAAGACACGAAGACTTCAAAAGTTCTTTTTTTCGTGCTAATGTGCCAGTAAAAAGTAAGATAAATGTCCTTGGAAGCTTTTAGAATAGACGAAATTCATTGGAATGTGAATATTTCAGAATTTATAAATGGTTCTTTCCTACAAACATATTTATAATATCAGAAACTACTTTGATTTTATTAGCGTACCATACCAAACTATCCTCTATTTAAAGTAGAGGCACCCCATATTTGTGAATTACAGCCTTTTAACTATTAGGCAAAGTTGGCATTTTAGCGTTCAGTGCAATAACCGATCAACTAGCTTCTCCTGTGGGGCTGTAGCAGTTCTCATCATAGCATCTTTGTGCCTGGCACACTGCAGTGAGGTTACTAATTGTTTCTGCTGTTGTTTTGTGAATTTACTTGCTCCTCTTGCACATCTCTCTTCGCTATTGAGATTGGTCAAGAATGATGGGAATAATTATTAAGAACCTGATACAGACCCTTGGAGTAAGAGTCTTCTAAGGACTAAGGATCAGTCTCTTCCAAACTACAACCTAACTAGCCTACTGAGACTTGGGGTTCCTTAGCTTCAAGCTTTTTTTTCAGTCAGTGTGGCCAAAGAAACCGGATGTGGAAAATACCTCTTAACAGATGCTCTGCAACTGTTGTTCCCAACATAGTGTGGTTATGCCATTCCAAATGTTAAGTGACTGAAATAGTGATCAACAGAGGAATTCTGGCTTTCAGTTTGTATAGCCTTGCATTGTAACAGTGTCCCTATTGCATCGTCTGTTATTCGTTGTTTTTTTTTTTTTTTTGTGTTGTTAACTGGATATTTCCTCTGTGATTTCAGTTACAACATTAGCTGGTATCCAGTCTCACTTGAGAGACTAATAATTGTTTCTCATCTTAAACGCTTTCGTTCCGCTCCCAAAGTAGCCAAAATCTTAAAGTGTACACATTCCTCATGATCTGTGATATCCTGAAGTAATAATTTTTTGCAGCTGCAGACTTTTTAATAGTACGTAGCATATGTACCCGGAAACGTAGTTGCATTGTTACCACCATAAAATACACGCTGTAGCTTCTAGGACTTCTACAGGCTTTGAGCTTTTAAGTCTTCAAAAATGCAATAGCTAAGCAAATGTAATCCTCATTTATTATGCATTTTAATGGAACATTGAGATCTAGAGCACCTGAAGTGAACTGCCTAAATCAAATATACCTTCTTAATGTTTTTTTTTTTTTTTCTTTGAACATTTTATTCTCTGGGCCCCAGTCAGAATTTGGGATGCTTAGCACTGATGAAAACATTCTATTCTATTTCAGTTACCTGTCTTCAGAAAAATCAAGATTAGGAAGTCTAGCTGAAATGTAACACAGTTAATTTGTAAGCAAGTTCCAGTTGTTAGAGTGTCACTGAATGACTCTGCAACTGTGTCAGTAACCACTGGCTGAGGAATTGTTCCACATCATCCGAAAGGATTAGTTGACCAAACTGAATATATGAACCAGCTAATGCAGCTGGTTTGGGTTTTTGTTTTTTTTTGTTTTTTTTTTTTCAGTTCATTAATTTGTTCACAATAGACATTCACAGAAAAGAATTTGCTACGTTTTGAGAAAAAATGCCAGGAAGTCTTACCGGGTGTCACACTTCTGAAGTGCGTTTATGGTATGTTTTCCAGAAGAAATACGTATTTTTGTTAATGCCTTTGCTCTATTGACATAAAAACCCTAAAAAAGTTATCCGCTAGGAGTATGTGTAAGTTTATACATATCTTCTTTGTAGATGTGAAAAGATCTAACTACCTTGGAGTTGTGTAGTTAGTGCACTTCTCTTTAAAACTGTTTATAATGAAAAGTGGGGAGGAAGAGATGCCTTTTAAAATAGATTTAGTTATGGCATCCAAGAACTAGACCAATAATGTTTTCATTAAATCTTCTCATGACTCCAAAGTAAGCTTTGGTTTGGCTGTAATGTTCACGTAAATGAATATAGATGAGCGCTGTGAATCAAGGCCGGAGTGAGGGGAACCACAGCAGCACAAAGAAAAGAATTAGGTGAGGGAGGACTAATGATATTGCGTGTTGAGTCTGGGTTGAAGACTTTAGAACAATGGTGACCTTTTCATGATTCAGAAGGTTTTAAAATAAGAACATTCTTCTCAAAGACAAGATTTTGTTTTGAGGATTTCTGATTGTCCAGATTAATTAAAATTGTTCAATATCAGTCTGTTGCTGGTTGTAAAATAGTTCTAGAAAAGAAAGCTCCAACTTCCAGCTACCTCAAGATAAATGGAGCAAGTCCTGTCTTTTGACAGAGGTAACATTTCTCAAGAAGCTTGTCTTTTCAAGCTTTTTCTTTACTAGTTAAGCATGCTCTGTCTCCATTGCTTAGAAACATTGTTATGTATAAAGGCAAGACAAGTTTGGTCTTCAGAATAAACCAGCAGCCTTGCAGAATCTCCTGGCTTTACTTCCTAGATTCACAGGGTTTAATCTCATTTCAAGTCCTGACATCGGATCAGGTGGAAATACATGAAGCACGTTATTTTCATGAAAATGAAAGCTGAAGGAGCACTCTGTTCCAATAGCAATCCACAGTTACTGATTCTTGTTAATGTCCAAGTTCAGTTTCTAAAAACAGTTTTAGGTTGTTTTTTCTTCCACCTTCACAGTGTAAGGTTGGGGCGTGGTACCCTTTTTCCTGACCTGGGTTTTAATAGTACCATTGATCCTTTTCATTGTCATTCATTGTTGGATGAAGCCTTCCAACATTCTGAACCCTTGCAAACATGAATGCTGGAAGTGGGCTGGACTGCCACTAATAGACTAGTTGAAATGATTTCACTTAGTAAGCAGTACCTCTTTGGCTCTACCTGGAGTGCTTGTCCTAATAGCAAGTAGACTGACTTAGTTGCTAGTAAGAGTATAAAATTGTTCTTTTAAGAAACAAAAGTGCCAGATCTTTGAAGCAATTAGATTATCTTTGGGCTTTTCCACATTATCTTCTTTATGAGTAATGAGTAAATCAATGTTCACTGACGCCAGTGGAAACACACCAACTCACTTCAGTGGGTTGCACATTAAGGTTGTAAACTTCCCAGTATTATGGCCAATAATTTTACAAGAATGGAGAAGGGCAAATGGAGTTATGAAAGGCTGGTAATAGTTTGCTCTTAACAAGCATCTCGTGGAAATTCGTAATTAAAAAAAGAAAATCGGATAACTGGATTGTGAGAAAACCCCATGTTTTCAGAATTACAGGCACAGAAACAGCAATGCAATATAAATGGTCAAAGCTAAGTATGCAATGAAAACTCTAAATATTAAGCAGAAATAATAGTAACCCCATGGTAACATTAACAGTGTAAAATACGTTTTTCAATGTGTCTGCAATATATAATTCTTCAGACTTCTGACAAAACTCTTAAACAGAAGTGTGCAATTTTTCATTTATTATTTTTAAGTTAAGGAATGCAGTTAAATGTACTGAGTGATTGTTTATTTTGCTCATAAGTGCCCAAGAAGAAATGTTATATCTGGATAAACAAGATCACAGTTATCTTCCAGCAAAAGCATAGAGATAGCAGTGAATAGAATATTTTACTGCATCCTATAGAAGTAGCATTGAATACAATATTATTTCCTCCAGCCACAGCTGAGTATAGCAACAAGTAGAATACTATGCCATGCGTGAAGACATGTTCTTGACTTTGATTTCAATATTCTTAGTTTTATTTTCTCCTTTAAGAAAACACAGCAGAATAGTGTTGTTAGAGAATTGGGAAAAATCCCCATGTAATGAGAGATTTTCTTTTTATTGCTGGGCAATGTGAATTGTTGGGATGATTCTGAGAGGAAGCTCTGTAGTAGTTCTATTTAGAAAGAAAAAAAGAGCTTCAAGACTAATTTTGTGAAATGGCATCTGTTTTTTCTGACTGAAAATTTTTCTGATTTGCAGGTGGATGGGTGGCAAAATAAATACTTTAAAAAGAAGCATATATTTCTTGATATACCTGGATTTCAGGAGTTTAAAGCCCTGCTGCTTATTGAATTCTAAATATATCCAGATTTTGTACAAGTAGCCAAAACACAAGTACATTTTTTGTATTATGCAGTGTGGTTTTTTTTTTTGTATAGCTGTACTTTGATCTGCTAATTTTCTGACACCTCTGTTTCTTTTAGTCTTCTTTGTCTCCCTAAGTTTGTGTCCCAAGAGATAGAGAGGAGGGTTATTCATTTGCATTTAGTTAAAATAGGAAGCTATAGCTTTGAGTTCTTTAGATTTTTGCAGAGAAAATGACCTGCTTAAACATTATTGTTGTATTAGACTGTTTTCTAAATAATAAACCAGTCTATGACTGAATACTTGTATAACCCTTTATAGAAAATCAGTTTTTAAATGCCATTTACGTGCACTGTATATTATAAATCTTGGTTTTGCAAACACTTTAACACCTGAGAAACTTCACAGTGTTACCAGAACATTTCCAGGGTCACAGATACATCTTATTTTATCTCATTTTTCTAGTACTTTGCATTATTTTAATTTTATCGCATTTTTTGTCTGCAGACATCCTGAGCTTGATACAGGCCAGCATCCTAGGCAACCAGGTAAGCCTCCAGATCCAGGACCACCAAGTTTAAGTAAAAGCAGAACAGTAGATGCGCTGAAGACAGAACAGCGGGCACCTGGACGGAGCCCTTCTTCTATTAGTCTAAGGGAAACAAAGTCCAGGACCGATTTTAAAGAAGATCAGAAGCCAAGTATGATGCCCAGTTTTCTCTCAGAAGCCAATCCATTCAGTGCAGTCACTTCAGTTGTGAACAAATTCAATCCTTTTGATTTGGTATCAGATTCAGATTCAGCCCATGAGGAAGCCAGTAGGAAACAAAAAGTTGCCCCAAAAGAGCAAGGGAAACCTGAGGAGCAGAGGGGCCTTGCAAAACATCCAGCTCAACAACAGTCTCCAAAGCCGGCTGCTCAACAGCAAGGACCTGTCAGACCTACTGCCGAGCAAACTGAGTCTTCCAAACCAGTGCCTCAGCAGCAGCCTGGGGAACCAAAGCAAGTTCAGAAACCAGGCCCTGGTCACCCATCAGACTCTAAACTAGAACAAGGAAAACAACCACCCCAGCCGCGAGGACCACAAAAATCTCCGCCCCAGCAGTCAGAACCAACAAAGCCTGTTCAACCACAAACTTCTGCAAAACCTTCATCAGGCCCAACAAAACCATCAGCACAGCAACCAGACAATGCTAGAACGCCATCCCAAGCCCCACCTCCCACAAAACCATCATCACAGCAGCCAGGACCTGTAAAACAACCATCTCAACAGCCAGCACGGCAAGGAGGTCCTGTAAAGCCATCTTCCCAGCAAGCAGGGCCTCCAAAACAGCCCTCTCAGCAACCTGGACCTGAAAAGCCATCTGCTCAGCAAACAGGACCTGCCAAACAACCATCACAGCCTGGACCTGGGAAGCCACCACCACAACAAGCAGGGGTTGTAAAACAAGTGCCACCACAGGCAGGGCCTACAAAACCATCTTCTCAGACTGCAGTGGCCCCAAAGCCCCTGGCACAACAACCAGGACTTACAAAACCACCAGGCCAGCAACCAGGGCCTGAAAAACCCTCACAGCAAAAGCAAGCTGGTGCAACCCAACCCCCTGAGTCTGCCCCAAAGAAAACCTTCTGTCCTCTTTGCACAACCACTGAACTGCTGCTGCATGCTCCAGAAAAGGCCAATTACAACACATGCACACAGTGTCATACTGTAGTCTGCAGCCTGTGTGGATTCAATCCTAATCCTCATATAACAGAGGTGAGTAGTTTTTAAACTGACATTTGGTACCAGAGCACAAAATTAAGTTCGCCTTTGTTCTGCTGAAACGTCAGCTGCCTTAGAATATATCATCATGATCACCTAAGGTCTTAACAAGTTCAGTGAAAAAATCATGGTATTTGGGAAAACTGCTTAGGAGTAAAAAGGGGTGAAATTGGGGAGGAGAAAAAGAAGGAAATATCTTGTACAGTGTTTTGATGTGTGCTCTCTTTTCTTCATATAAAAAGAGGAGGAACCCCAATGTGACTTTTCTTCCATTTTGCTTGATTTTAAGCACTCACTGGCTGCGTCTATAATCTATCTAGTAAATTATGTTTATAATCTACTTATTTATAAGTAAAATTTATTGCTGTAATAACTAAGTAAAAAAAAAGAAAATGGCTCTTCAGAGCTCTAGTGAGCATCTTGGAAAAGTATGTAGGGTGGATTTGCTTTTTAACTGTGTGAGTGTTTGTTAGCTGAAAGCCTGAGTCATGAGTTTTGACTTGGTGATCCTTAGGTTATATCACTCTTATTTCATTCTATATATAACATAGAAATGGCAAAGAAACTAATGTTAGGGCTTCAAATGAACTTATTTTAACCTGTTGTTTGCAGTAGCTTGATTTCTGTGCTTATACGTATCCTCCACTTACACCGTGTGGGAATAAGGCTTCGTATGAATGTCTGATCTCTTCTTACTGCTTATTCAGCATTTCATACATCCAAATATACTAATTTTAAATTTGCAATGTAGTTTGGGTTTGTTTTCAGTATCAAAGCTTTTATCAATTTATAAAAATTCAGGCATAGCAGACCTGGCACCGAAGACTTAGATAATAATAAATAGCCAGAAGAGGTATTTGGGAAACTTATTTTTGTCTTGTTCTGGTGTTAGTTAGCTAACCGGAGATGCTGGTAGGAAGTACAGATTACTGCTATATTTTGAATCTGAAAAAGAATATCCCTATGTTTAAAATTGAAACGGAGGATCGCTGAGGCTCGAAGGGTCCTCTGGAGATCGTGTAATCCAACCCTCTCCTTAAAGCAGGGTCACCTAAAGCAGGTTGCTTATAGACAATTTTGAATATCTCCAAGGATGGAGCATTCACAGCCTCTCTGGACAGCTTGTTTGCTCAGTACCTCAATGATTTAAGAACATCACGAGCAATTAGGTTTTTTCCCAGTGCTCATGATTTTAGTGGATAATTGGTTACAAACAGCAGGATTTTTTCATCCATCAAGTATATTATTTGATTTGTTGTTAAAATTGCAACTTTAAACCTGAAAGACAATTGCAGCAACCATTGGTAGCACATTGCATCATTTAGGAGCGTACTCTCTTGTTCAAGTTTAGGGGAATTCAGGATTGAGAGACTTGGTGTTAATGCTTGGACTGGAAAAGGAGGGACTTAAACATTCGTGTGCAGAAATTTCAGAGCGTCGGCAAGAAACCAGGACCTATATGAGGAAAGGTCACACAGCATGTCATTCTGGAAAGTTTGAGATAAAAAAAGGTTTGTTTATGAACAAAAGACAAGAAATATGATGCATTGATGTTAATGTCAAAGAGGAACTTTAGAAAGTAAACTTTAGCTTCCAAGTTCTGACAGAATGTTTTTAGAACAAAATTTCTTGTATTTTTTGTGTGGGTGCTGAGTTGTTTATTTCTGTAGTGTGCTCCTGGAGTGTCTTGGAACTCCAAGTCTGTCTTCCTTTAAAAACTGCCGATTTCCCATGGAAATGGTCAACAGCTTTGGTATATTGAAATGAAATGGGTTTTGAGACAGAGAGTTTATGTACAAAGATCTCAAAGTATTTGGAAATTCTGTGAATAACTACTAGTTTTTGAAGTGGCCACTCTGTAAGTGTGAAATTCAGGACTTTAAGACAATAAATACAGCTGCATTTAAGACTAACTGATTGCATACATATGTAAAAGCAGATTTGAATTTCGTATTACACATTGAAATAAACACAGGATCTGCATTATTTTGTGATGAAATCATTCCAGTAAATGAAGGTATTGGACGTCTAATTTATTCTGCTATTAGTTCCAATCTCCTGACTCCCACTCAGACTTTTCTCACTTGCTTAGCTTTGCACCACCAGCTGTCTCGCTGAAACTTCGTTGTGGGCGTCCTGCTCCAGTCTGTAGTGAAGAGCGATGAAAATCACGTCTGACTGTATTATTGAACAGTTGAGCAATGTAATAGAACCTGCTCTGGCACATAAAAGTTTGACTTATTTCAGTGGCAAGGGTTCCCACCTGAGTTATTCTCAAACTTTGCTTCTGGTTTCCCTTTCTTTTCAATATTTGGATTATTAACAAAAGTTTCTGATTCCCTCTGTAACAAAAGTTCACACATTTCTTCCTGTCTAGCATGAAAGCCAAAGTTTGTATCTTAGGTGTCAGTTTGCTTGATTATTGTGCAAGCTTTTTCTTTTGGCTTCTCTTATTTTAAGTTTTCCTAAAGCTCTATTGACAAAAAGTCTATGTCTCTTATCCATGCACTTAACGACTATACCTTCACCTCTTATTGTTACACTTTGAGTTTTCCTACTCTCCTTTTTGCCACGTTTTATGATTCTGTAGTCCTGTGTTGTGCCTTTCCCATGCGTTTCATAGCCACTGTTTTTATTGCTTATGTTAAAGTATGTTACTTAGCAGAAAGCAGTAATTCAAAATTGGATGTGGGAAGAGTGACAGACGTTTATTTAGAAAATAATTTATATTACATTTGTTCTCTAACATTTTTCCCCTGCTTGAACTACCTTGAGATATTCTTACAGTTTTCTTACAAGGTACTTCAGTACTTCTAAATTTCTATATCCTTTATTTCTAGCTGATTCGGGAAGGGATATAGCAAGCTTCACAGACTCGATGAGGAATCAGATTGCATGCATTGTAAAACCATTGTAAAGAGTGCTGATTTTTAATATTTTTATTCATTCCTTTCATTTAAAAGTCTGTTTAACATGCAGTAGTACATGGACTCTGTCTGTTTTAACTCACTGGAGAGAACTGTGTACCTAAGAGCTGAAAGTGATACCTGTATTGCCACAAGGTCATACCCCTTGAACTGTTTCTCTGAACCATCTGACACTGATGGTCCCCTTGGGGAAAAGGAATAGTTGGTATCTTGGTTTTTATAGCAGTCTACAGAGAAAACACACCATATATAACGTGTTCAGTGACATATGTCTCTAATCTGTCTAGGTATTCACACTCCCCTCATCACCATGGCACATGACTGCCTAGCAACAGTTGCATAAAGTAATGGAAGAAAATTATATAAACAGGTTTGACGACTGGTACTCTATTCCATTTTCCTTTCACATACATCAGAACCTTGTGGCAGGTGTACATTTATTACATTACATTGCTTATTTTTCTCATTTTTTAAAAATTATTTTTGCAAAACCACTCCCATGAGCCATTACCAACAGAAATCAGCAATTCCCCAAAAAAGTTCTAGCCCACCAGAACATTTTTATAGCTCATTTCTGAAAATGAGCAAAGATGTCTGAGGCACTACCATTTTGTATGGTTTTTGATAAAGCCAAGCAAAAAGCACGAGCTACTGTAGTTAAATCTGAATGATCAGTGAATATTCTCGATAGCTGGAGTAAATGTTCATCCCCTGTGAACTAGTTCTTGGAAGATACATACAACACAAACGGAGAGAGGGTTTAAAGTGTAATAATATATCATTGCAGATGCCCATCAAAAAGACTGTAAAGTTGATGATCAAGATGAGTGTTAAAGCTGTTAATATTGGCAAGTACTCATGTACTCCATGAGCCTGCTCTTGATGAATACGTGACTGTGAATGCCTGTCTTTTGAATAGTTTTTAGGGGGGATTATTTTTCATGCATTTTATCTGTGTTAGTCCGTATTTTATCTGCTGTTTCAGTATGCTTTTGAAAGAGCATTTAAAATTGGTCTTAAAGCCAGGTATAATTTTTTGCTTAGACACTTGCTGAAAATTGCACAGTCAGATAATGTGAAGGGTATCACATTGATGTAGGATTTGTTTACTTGCCAAAAGCTCTTCTGGATGAAGACAAAGTGAGTTCAAAAAATATTTTGTTGTTTCTAACTGGTTTTGAAACAGTGTGTCTGTATCAAGTTGACTTTATCCTAATGGATAAAAAAGGAGAAAAAACCCAAAAAGGTCAAGTCTCTGAAAGAGGAGTGTATAATTTCCAATCAAGTAGAACATTTTACTGGACTTACACCTTTATTTTTCAATTCAACAGGAAAAAGAATTTTTTAACCCAATCCGAAAATACTTTCTTAGGTTTTGTTGTTGCAATTTTTTTGGGGGGTCATTTGGAAATGTCAGGTTTGTGTTTTGTTATTTTTTTTTTTTTTCTTCTTTTGGTAGAGCTAGGAATGTTCTAGATACTGGCCTTGGATTTTTGTTCTTTCTTTCTGCTTGCATTTTTATGTACAATCATATGACAACGTTTGGTCATTTAAGTGTATCATGATCTGGTTCAAATCTTAATAATGATTTTTGGTATTTGTATTTGGTTTTTATTAATGTCCTGTATCTTCAGGTATCCTAAACAGGTAGCAAATACTTGGGCATGAAGTATTTTCAGTAAATAAAGAGGATTCAAGCAGTCAGAAATGCATTAATTTTCTTCAGTTATTATAATTATATATTTTATTATTATCTTGTACATAGAAAGGCATGTATAATAATTTAAATAGATTCTGCTTACAATATAATTAGTAGAAATGACTCTATTAAATCTTTATTGATTACGTGACAGTAAAGGAAGCTGTTGACTGAATTGAAATATTCCCTGAAGTTTACAGTCTAGAGCCTGTTGTGTTGAGCTAGTGCATGAGAAGCAGAATGCAACACGGACTGCAAATGACATAGATAAAAATAAAGCTGCCATTACTGTGGATACTGGCTTGCCATAAAGTCTAAGCTTTTTAATATCAAGAAAAATAGCTTTGAAACTGTATGCCCTATGTAAACTTAGTCTTGGGGAAGGTATTCAGGGTTATATAAGTAATGCAAACAAAGTAGGAAAAAATGAAGGAGTTGAATCTGACCATTGGCTGTTACATGTTTTAAAGAAATTAGTTAAATCCCAAGAAACCCTAAAGCTATTTTTAACTTTTTCAAAGTATTAATTTAGATATCAACTCTTAACTATGCCAAAGTAAATCAAGAGGTGTTCTGTAAAAGAGGTTGGAGTTCAGTCTTGGTTCAAACTGGTCAGAGAGCAGATTCCAACAAGCCTTGTTTAGCTGTCTTTCAAAAATGACCTACGTTTGAAATGCTTCTGTGTGAAACATTTGTTTTGGTCCCAAGAGCACTTAGGGTTGTGAAGGGTCGAGGGACCGATATACCTCGATGTACCTTAACGGAATCCCTCCGTCCTGATAGGAAGGGATTTAATAGGGAAAGGAAGAAATAAAACAAGGAAGTCTAGCCCAAACAGGGACAAGGGTGTTCCAACTTGTTGGTGTTAGGAACATTGCCACCTATATGGAAATGGAGATTATTCACAATTTTTTGTGATGAAATGAAGTTAATATAATTCCTTTGGTTCTGTCCCTAGCTACAACTGGTGCATAGGCATTTGGGAAAATTGTAAAGATCCTCAAATAAAAGGGTTATGAAAGTGCAGGATATTGTTTCTCTCTGTGGAATATTCTTAAACACACTCCCACACTGTTTCCCTCTGAAGAGGACTATGTGTCTTCATTTCTGCTTTACATTTAGGATTAGATGTATGAATAGTATTGATGCCCTGTGGATTTTCTTTTTTTCTTCTTTTATGAAAGGGGCAGAACACCATGCACAGCAAATAGTTTCTCAATATTTTAGTTGGTCACTGTTCTATAATATGTTGGCGTGTTTTCTCATTAGCCCGGAAAACTGTCCTGTCCAGTTTTTAACACAAGTAAATAATAAATTAATCTGCAAAGCTAAAGATGTCAACTGCAGTGAACCATCTGCACCAGTACTGCTGTTGCTCAGCAACTGTAATTTACTACTGTGTTAGGCCATGTGATGTGGAGATGCTGTTTGCTGGGTAATCACCGGGCAGGCAGCATGGCCCAGCCCTGCTCCGAGGAGACAGCATAATCCGTTTGCAAATCCCAGCGATATTCGCTCAGATACACTCTGTGCAGCACAGATGAACTTTGTTAACCTTTTCTTTGCTGCTCTCTTGATTTGCAGTTATAATTTTGTTAATCGTTCATGTGTTTCTAGTATATTAAATCTCAGTGCAGCTAATTAAAGCAATCACCGTTTGTTGCAGTGATGCATGATGCAGTGCACTAAGCGGTGTTTAAAAGCCTTTTTCCTTGTTCTGTGCATGAGGCAGCTTAAACACATGCTTGGCTGTAAAAACTGTCTTTTAGGTATTCTGAAATACTGGTGCACAAAAAAATGCCAAACCTCGAAGATTATGTTCTCTATTTTGCTTAATGATTCTAATTATATAAGCTATAAAATAATTGTTCCCCAAACACTTGTAGTTCATACACAAACTATAGCTTTTATTATTAGTAATTTAAGCAGAGTAGTGGAGTATGTTTTAACATTGTGATACCTGCATGACACAATTAATCCAGTAATGCTTTTTTTAGTAGTTTTAAAGTAGCTAAGCCACAGTTAAAAATAGTCTTTTCAAATAGTTGTTTAAAAAGTTTGTTCAAACATTGGTTTAGCTCCAAACTACTGTGCTTGTAACCATGCACTGGTGTGTGGAATGGATAGCTGGAAATCATGCTGCTGAATAGAACCTAGCATCATTTTTGTGAGCGTCTTGAGTCAGTGTTCTCTGATAAAACTCCCCATTTGTCTTTTACACGTGATATTTGAAAGGCTTATAAATATTTATTTTGTAGTGATGATCCATTTACCTCAAATGAGGATCAGTTGCATACTGTGTACCATAGCTAAACATTTGTTTCAGTGTAATTACTTCAAATAGCTGAGATCTTATTCGTGGAAGGATGGTGTAGATGGTCTCTAGTATTGTCCAGGCTTGTTTAGAAGACCTTTTCAGTTGTATGTCAACATTCTAATGCAGTTTGTTCTGTGATAATTGTTCTTGTTCAAGATTTTCTGATTTACAGTATGCTTACAGTGTTCTACCACCCTACATAAAGATGCATAAATCATGGTCTTAAGTTTATTTTTCATGTTCCTCTCATTATCTTGGCAGAAATGTCTGCTAAGAGCCAAATCTGGATTCCTCACTCCTCTCTGAAATTGTCAGGAGCCATATCAGCTGATGTGTTTTCAGACTGATTTTTGTCAATAGAGCTTTGGGGCAGTGCTGAACAATGTCAGCAAAGGCTAATTACATATCTGTGGCAATGTAAACGCTCTATAAATCTTCACATTTCTGTGATGATTTTATGCATATTTTAAAATTCCTTTGTACAGCACTGAAAGATTGGTCTAAATGAGAATGAGATCCATTGCCTCAGAATGTGGCTCTGTTCTTCAAAAGGATTTTTAAAATGGCTTCTGAAAGCTACATTTGTATTGTGTGCCAGTATTTTTTATATGAAATCTGCAAGTCAAAATTTCTTTCTCACCTACATCTGGAATCTTAGAATCAAGCTGAATTCTCTTCCTCCCCTACATCATCTACAGGAATTGAAGTTGTGCACGCGAGTCGATGTGCTCACTCTCTGATTGTTTTCCTGTTGCTTTTAATGGGTTTGTGTAGTCAGAACACATCTGAACACAAATTTACAGTCCTAATCATGGCACTTAACAGCCTGGGTCCCAAGATGAAAAAAATTGCTTATGGATCTTTTGTAGAAATAAGACCCAGCCCCTACCCCTATCTACCAGTGTAAAAATAGACATCTTGGGGTCCTCAGCATCAAGGAAGAATCTCCTTTACCAAGTAGTCAGGAGCTGCAAAAGCTCATGTGTTGCCCTGGAAACTTTTGCCTTTTAATTTTAGGCTGCGATAGGAGAAATAATGAAGATATAAACTAGAAAGTCACAGAACTGCTGTCCAGAAAGATCTTTAAGGATAGAAAACTTTATTATTTGGGGTATCTGCAGGAGTAGTAAGTTTTACTTCATCTGTAATAATGTGTAAGAGCATCTGTATTTAACAGAAACCTGCTCCTGTTAAACTTCATGGAAAATCTCTGTAGTTGCAGTAGAATGAACAGGCCAGTGTTTGATTCGAAGCTGCACCATGTAGTGCACTGCGTTTGGAATCCTGCAGTTCCAATCACAGAACTAGAGTTTGAGCAGTTTTGTACGTGTTTGAAAATGATTTGTGTAAGCTGTAATGACTTGAGGATTTTGGCACTTAATTCCTCCCACTGAAATGCATGGGAGGAATTTTATGTCTAAACCAGAAAGATTTAAAAAACATTACAGTGAAGTAAAACTTCCTACATTTACCATTTTGAAATTCAACTGTAGGAGTAGCAAATTAATTTTTAGTTTTTAAGGCTTTAGTTTAATACTGAGAGTGCATGTGTGTGTATGTGTCTGTGTGTACGTCTATATTTTTTTTTCAAGGTAAGCTGAGAGTTAAGGTTTTGTCTTCTGTACAACACTGTGGTGAAAACTGTAGTACAGATTTAACTTTTGTTTGGACTCCAGTGAGGTAGTAGAGTCACGCTGGACCAGCTGCATGTTACAGACAAGCCTAAACCCTTATAAACGCAATTTGAATCTGGACACCTCAAATATAAGAACTATTATTCAGACTATAAGAACTATATTCAGACTACTTATTCTGTAGCCCCACCCAACCCTCCAGCTACTTCGTTTGAGGCCTTAAAGGTGTCATAGTGACTTAAAACCAGGTTTCCTGGAAGCTGAGTGAATGCAGGCCGGCACCTCTCACTGCCATAGTTTCATCTGGTCATTTTACTGTAGGGTACACCCTTTTATTTAAAAAACACCTTTACACGCAACCCCCCACACCTGCCTCCCCCCCCCAAAAAAAAAAAGGAAGAGGCAGGTGGAGTTGTCAAAAAGAAGCAGGAGCAGTGAATTGCTATGAAAAGTGCATTGATCAAATCTCTGTAAAAGTTCAGTGGTTAGTGGAAAAGACATTCCTTACTTAGGCCCATTAGAAAGCTTCTCACAGGATCCTGTCTTTCTCTACCGCAGAGAGGAGCCCACCTCACTAATATAAAAAATCTTCATCACTTTGCCAAAGCCAGACAGCTGTGACAGCTGAGGTGGATGTTCAGAGTATGTGCCTTAAGTCTGGTCTTTGATTAAACTAAAACCTTCTAGAAGACTCTTGAGAATTCATTCAGAAACGGTATGAATGTATATCTAATTAAATTAAATTGCTAATATCTAAAATCAGGTGTCATAATTAAGATATACTTATCGTAAAGAATTGTTCCTTGGACAGGGACGTGTAGGGGAACTGATCACCAATCAAACAAAATGGGAGTTAAGCTAAATGCAGTCTTTGCTCAGGTCTTCTGTGCTGTTGTGAACTTAATTCCTTTAATAATTCAAAGCAGAGCTTAAGCACGTGTTCCCGTTTTGTTTCAGTTGGTTTTGCTGTTTAACAGTCATTTGCTATACGGGATTGCAAGTAGATGGGAGAATTGTTTAAACAATCTAAAAGAACATTGCACTGAAAATGGAAGATAAAAGCAGCATTACTATGAGTGGTGACTTGATTACTGTGAACTTCACAGCTGGGGCCAAAACTGGGCATCTCTTTGTGAAGCTGTTAGTAGTAGCGAGCTTGTATTCCAGAGGGTGTATATACCATGTTTATCAGAATAATTGTAGTAACTGCATTTTGGGAACTGTGTCCAACTGTCCTTTTAATCTTCGGTCCTGGGAAAATACAAGGCTGGCAAAGCATGCAAAATAATGAATTCATTGCCTCAATCCATGACATCAGAGTTCTTGCCTTCCAGGGAGCCAGAGCTCACTGATACAATGCAAACAAAATCTTTCTTTGCTCATAGTACCTCCAGATTCATCCCATGGTGTACGGTAGAGATTTCAGACCTGAGTGAGAAACATAATCCAGAAATCTTCACCCTTAGGGCAAAAGATCCGAGTCTTATATGCTATGTCTTCCTAATTGCAGTTTCCTTCTGTTGCAGTGGTGCGTGCAAATGCCACAGCTGGTTCCCTGCCTTTCACAGGCAGTGTGAAAAATAGAAGTAGAGCTATGGATAACCTGCTTAAGTATCTACTTGCAGGTGTAGGCCCTTGGGACTCTGTGACGTATTGAATGGCATTTTTGCTACCTATAATGTTTCTGCTGGTGATGTACAAGGTGGAAAACAGCATGTGATTCTTCCTGACCACGTGTTGCTTTAGCCTATTTGATCCTCAGACTGTGAGGCTTTACAAAACCAAAGATAGGGACGACTGTGTAGGATTGTTGGGGTTTTTGCCTTACTAGAAAACACAGTTATCCTCTCGTGTAATACTTCTTGGAAGGAGAAGAAATGTTTTAGTTGTGAGGTGCTAAAGTTGATAGAAATGGATAAATATATTATTTCCCTTATTCCTTTTCTGCATTGAAAAGCGAGGTCCGTTGTGTACAGGCATACAGTTAAGTACCCCAGGAGCGTCTTTTAATAACAAAGGAATTTTGGGAAACCTAGTGATGGATCTTAAAATGCCATCAGGGCTTGAGGCAGAGTTCCTGACTGATTCCAAATGAGGAATCCCTCAAATTGGTGGTCATGTGTGAGTCTGTGTAATATATGGTGTCCGTAACACAGCTCTGTGCCTAATTCATTGCATACATGTATAGTGCGAATACCTGTGCCCGGTAAGTTAAACCATTACCAAAACCATAAGCAGTATGAAGATCTGGATAGGTGTATGCTTAAAGGTAATTATGCATTTACTGTGTTTTAATTCTGATTATTGCTTTCTATCAGCAGACTTGATGTATCAAACTATTTTAGCAGTATTTCTCTTTTTTTTTTTTTTTTTTTTCCCCTCCTCTATTCTGGCAAATCATTGCTGTAAATGAATCTCTGTTGGGTCCCATGAAATTCCAATGCATTTTTTCATTCTCCTGGGTTTTTATCCTTCAGTATTCAGCTGTGTGTAAACTGAATGTGAAGCCATTAGAAGGATGGGCTCAGTGATAGCTTGAATCACAGAAATGTGGAGAAGAATGAAAAAATCAGTTGGGCGTTTTAACCCCAAAACAATATTAGTGGGAATATTTCTCCCTTTTTACACAGAAGTCTGAAATATTGCAACAAGCCTTACACTAGAATAGCTTATTATTATGTTGGTTTTGTTCACTTTGTTTTAATACCTTTATTTTTTTTTTTCCTGCAGATAAAGGAATGGCTCTGTTTAAACTGCCAGATGCAAAGAGCATTAGGTGGTGACCTAGCACCGGGTCATGGTCCTGGGCCACAGCCGTCTCCAGCCAAGCAGAAGACACCCATTCCAGCTTCAACAGCTAAACCATCTCCCCAGCCACAGCCAGTTCAAAAGAAAGATGTTACTCCAAAACCTGATCCTTCACAGGTAGCAGAATCAAAAAAACCCTTGCCGCAGAAAAAGCAACCCTCCTTGCCTGGATCGCCCCCTGTAAAAACGAAACAACCCCACGCTGAGCCTACTGAGACCTCTGAGCAAACAGATCCTACTCCAAAGTCTGATCAGGCCAAACCAACACAGACTGAAGACAAACAAAACCAACCCAGTATACAGAAGCCTCCAACAGACACTGTGCCTACCTCTGCAGCACCAGGGCCAAAACAGGATTTGGCAGGTCCCAGACCTCCAGCAACTCAACAGAAAGTGACGGATTCCCCAAAGCCAGAGCTTGCCACGCCATCACAAGACACACATCCAGCTGGGGATAAACCAGATTCCAAGCCTCTTCCACAAGTGTCCCGGCAGAAGTCGGATCCCAAGCTTGCATCTCAGACTGGGGCTAGATCAGATGCTAAAACTCAAAGGCCTGTGGAGCCAACACAAACAAAAGATGATCCTAAGAAGTTACAAACAAAAGCAGCCCCAAAGCCTGATACCAAACCTGCCCCCAAGGGCCCACAAGTAGGTGCGGGTCCCAAGCCAGTGCCAGCACAGCTCACGCCTCAACCCCAGCCACCTCAGAAAACGCCCGAGCAGTCCAGACGTTTCAGCCTTAATCTGGGAGGCATCACTGATGCCCCTAAGCCTCAGCCTACAACTCCACAAGAAACAGTTACTGGGAAACTCTTTGGATTTGGAGCTTCAATCTTCAGCCAGGCCTCGAATTTGATCTCCACAGCAGGTCAGCCGGGGTCTCAGGCATCAGCCCCGCCTCCTCCCAGTCCTGCAGCAAAGCAGCCCCAGCCTCCCTCACAGCCCCCAGCCTTTCAGGCGACCCCCAAAGAGGCTGCTCAGGCCCAGCCTCCTCCAAAAGCTGTTCCTGTAAAGAAAGAAGCCAAGCCTCCTACAAGTGAAAAGTCGGAGCCATCGAAAGCAGATAGTGTTTTAACGACTAAAGGATCTGATTTGGAAAGGAAACCTGGTTTGGCTAAAGACAGCAAGCCTGACACTGCTGAAGCTAAGAAACCTGCTGGGCTGTCGGAACCGGAGAAAGTGTCTTGTCCCCTTTGTAAAACTGAACTAAATATTGGTTCTAAGGATCCCCCCAACTTCAATACATGTACAGAGTGCAAGAAAGTGGTGTGCAATCTCTGTGGATTTAACCCAATGCCGCACATAGCTGAGGTAAGGCAATGGAGTCTGTGTTTCCCCAGTGTTCTTACCTGCAGGTTCCCTGTGCTGTGGAGACCAGTCTGTAGCTGATTTTTAGCTATTGAATTGTGGAGAAAATTTTTAATGTTTCATCATCTGAGGGCTTTTAAAATTAAATATCTGTGTTGTATGAAACTTGTTCTGTAGTCAGAAAGTACTTCCATTTAATTTTCTGCAGATTAAGGGAGTCTGGTATGGCTGGTTGCTAGGTTTTTGAGGCATAAGCAGATAGTTAATTATGGTTATGAACCTTTTTGAAATTGGTGCTACTATGATACAGCAAATTAATATACTTTAAGTCCATCGTGGGATAAAGTTCTTTGACATATGTTTCAGTGTGCTTCTTTAATCAATGCCCTGGATTCAGACAATTATTGAATGAAGGAATGTGTTAATGCTTAGTTATTCCCCTTCCCTCCTGTGTAATACATCCCTAAATTTATTCCATCAGCTTTGTTCTGGCCCTGGAGTCTTTGCACGTGCTGATGTATTCATTGGAAAGGTTGAAGTTTGAGTGATACCTGTGTGATGAAATACATCATTTTTGGGTGTGAATAACGTAGGCTTCACAAAGTCACTTCATTCATTAAGGAGTGTGAGTCTGAAAGTGCCTTTTGCATAACTGCCCAAGACAGGTCCAGTAGGGCCAGCTTCCTTTTAAAAGAAGTAAGCAGCTTAGTTCTACAATTTCCTCAGGTTCCATATTTTTACCCTCCCTCTTTCCTTTGTCATTAATTTTTGCCAAGAAGATTGGAAACTTTATACTAGCTTAACAGAAGGGTGGAGGCGCACCTTACGTGCCGTATCAATTTGGCAAGTTCAACTCAACAGAAGCAGACCACCTAAAAATACTTGTGAGTAATTCAGATGTGTAAGGTGGTCTGTCCAGTACACGAGGAGCGTGGTTGTCAATGCTGTGTCTTTGAAATCTGAATGAATAACTTGGAAATGGCTCTCAGGGTTAAAGGTTATCACATCTCTGCCTTAAGGTGAGAACTGATGTTGGGAGAAATAGCAAGTTGTGGGGAAAATGGTGCTTGGGTTGTCTGCATGTGCTTTTTTTGTGGATTGTTTTCTGGAATAGACTACCATTTGAAGGGCATTTGGCCTACTCTAATAAGCACATTTCATCTAACTTATGAATATGTCGTTTACTGTCTTTGTGGTCATTTATGTCAGAAAGGTAGGTCTGAAACCGGGAAGATTGATAAATGATTGAAACCCAGGATTCAATTGACTTTTAATGTTGCTTGTGCACTAAATTCCATCAAAAACACACAATTCCTTCCTCAGTGTCCAACACCCTGCCCCATACACATGCACATGTGCACACAGACACACACTTATTTAGGTTTTAAATGTGAAAAAAGCATATGACTTTATGCAGAGGTGTTATATTGGATGCCATGGAAACACTGTGCTAAAATGACAACTACACAAGTCCTGGTGCGTGAGTTGACTTCTTCAGAGTTGACTTAGGCCTGATGGTGTGGGACTGCCTTGTGGGGTGCAGATTTATACTCTGTGTTTCTCTTGTTTAGGATGAGAAGGCTGATCCTCTGTTTCTTTTTTCCCATCACTGTTATTGCCAGAAGATTCTCTCAGTTTCCGCTCTTTGGAATATGCAGAGCTTGTAATACCATTGATTTTTCTGTAGTCTGACTTCCTCATGTCTTCCTTTCTTTCTTTTTTTTTTTTTTGCTCCTTCTTGCATTTTCTTCTTCCTTGTTTCCATCTCTGTCTGCAATTTTCCATCTTACCTTCTTTTCTGCAGTTGTTTTTGCTAAAATTTGGTGAACTGCTTTTCCTTGACAACAGGAGCTAGTTTGCTTGGCTGAGGACAGCCTGACTTTCCTTTTCATGAAGATGGGAGGCGGAAGCTCATCCTCTCCTCTCCCAAACAAGCTGTGTAAATAATGTATTTAGCCTCAGATAGCAGTTCTGTCCCTGTATGCACTGTATATAGTATGTACCTGTTACATGACAGTGATGAGCAAGTAGTTCATGCTCACTAGCATACCCTTTTCCTCTTCTGAACTGTTCTAATGTGTTGAGTACAGTCTTGGAGGTTTTATTGACTTGTCTCTATATTTTTGGGAGGTTCGGAAGGAGGAGTAGAAATGCTTTTTAGAATTGGTCTTTCTGGTGTTTTTTACCTAATTCTCCTATTCCTATATTCTGCATTCAAAGAAAAAGATTATAGTTCCAGAATGTTGTATGCCCTCTTGGCCCCCCCAAAATTTTTTGGATGAACGGACGTAATGGGTAATTAACAGTTTTGCTTCGGGGCTGCAGCTGTATAACAGTGGTTCTAGCAGTTGCTTTTGTGTTATCTATATATCGTTGCCTCAGTAATGGCTGAAAATGAGTTGAGTTTTATTGACTGAGTGATGGCTGAAACCTTGTTGCTAATGGAGGAAGCTTTTCATTGGGCTCTATGGTAAGAATTGGTCCCACAGAGCAGGGAAAGTAGCGTTTCACTGACAGATAGAGAGGAGCGTCTACCCTCCGTGGGCACTTCTACCTTAAGATCTTTCAGCAGGGCATGTTTTCCAGGCAACATGGTGCTGTACTGCAGACATGGCTGAGTGCTTTTAAGGGAGGAATGTGATTTCTGGCTGTGTCAGTTGTTTGTTCTTGCCTGTATGTGTCAGAAATAACTTTCAAAAATGTCTTTAAGCTGCTGCGAACAGGCAGTCCTCTAATAACCCCTTTGCTGCAGGAAATAAGAGAACTAGACTTTTACCTAGTCTAAATCAACAATATCCTTTTTACTTAAGTGAAATTATTCTGATTTGTGCAAGCTGAGAATTAGGCTGGAATACTCTTTCCTTAAATGGGCTGATTGTTATTTCTCCCTCATTTGTTGATCCAACAGTCAAACAGTTATTTACTTAAATAGTAATTTATCCATGAAGCAAACAGCCACAAATGATTAAATAAATGACACTTGATAGATTTCAGAGACTCACAGGACCATGCGCACCCTGGTGCGTTAGCAGACTCCTTATTCTGCCATTTGCTCAATAGGGAGGAGCACTGTTTACCAGCTCTGTAATTAGCTTTCCAGCTCAGGTAGTTGGAAGCGGCTCTATTTTTAGTAACAAAGCACAAGATCGCAACTGCAGAAACCAGAAATGAAGTGTGTGGCAACGACCATTTTGTGCATTTACAACTCGGTGAAGCTGTTCAGAATATTGAGCAGGAGCGGAGATGGTTGCCTGTAATGTAATTAAGTGTGTTGAGGCAGCAGGCTCAGGAATATAGAACCTGTGATGAATTAATGTAGGAGTAAAACAAAAAAATATTTTAAAACTAAGCTAAGAAAAATGAAGGTATCCAGATTTGTAGCATCTGTGTAGGCAACAAGAAAGCATTACATCTTAGTGGAGTCACATGTTATGAACAGAAAGAGCTCAAAATATAATGTGTGTATATGTGAGTGTGCTACTGGATTTAATCTAATGGAACTGCTGAGGGAACAACAGAAGCACTTTTTAGACTACTGATAGCTATAAAATTATCTGGAAAGATACTTGAAAGTAAAGAATGTTCCACGTGTGGAAATAAATTCCTGGGGCTACAGAAAAGGGAGAATTGTTTTGAATGAAGTAGAAGGACAGGGAGGACTGGGAAGGGCAGAAAAGACATCGTGTCTCAGACTTGCTAAGGATTTCTTGTTTGAAAAAGATGTAATCTGTTAGAGGTGTGATCAGAATAGATAATATAAACAATTTCACATAAAGAGTGATGTTTCTTAATATGTTTAGTACGGAGAATATTGTCAATATGAAATTGTTCGACATGGGTGGATATGATAACAGGAATCTATAAACAATGACATTGGTAGTCCCTGTCCAACCTGTATTCTTATCATAGATTTTTTTTTTTTTTTTAAATAGATTTGTAACTCATCAAAAGAATTCAGATGCTTTTCTGGTAAAGTATTTTCCCACTGTTGCTTACTAGACGAAATTAAATAAATATTTTTTTTCTCCCCTCCACATACTATGGAGAGAGGCAAAAACAAAAATGTAAACTCTTCTAAGAAAGCACAGTGCTATGATTAAACTCAATAGTATAATCAAGTTAAAAATGATACCTTGCTCTTCCAATAACAACTTCTAGAAGTAGGAGTAAGTAACATTTTGGAACTGATATAAACCGCTCTGGAGATGAAAGGAGCTCTCTTGTTGTGGCATGTTGTCATGTACATGAATCTTGGGTTCTTGTACCTCCTCCTAAAATCCTGCAGAAAGGGTACTAGCAGAGGTGGGCCCCTAATATAAATAATTCTGGCAGTTTCTATTTTTTCCCAACTTTCACTGATACCTAATTGCAAATTAGAAATTGAGGCCCTCAGTAGGTGTGACCCGTTATTCCGGCTTTAAAAAAATAATTAAAAAAATCCCCAAACCTATCCTAAGTGACATGAACCCTGCTATTAAATGCTCAAATGTAATTTGGACTTCTTAAAGCAAGTGTGCAGGAACATTGCGAAGACCCACATATGATTCTAATGAAAATCCTAAAATGATGTACTGCATCATCTGAGGTGACACCCATTGCCACTCTTTAATTTATTAACAGCTCCATACTATCATGTTTTCCTATTTGAGAAAGCTGAGAGCATTCTGCAGCTTGTCAGGTTTAACTCCTGTTAGAAGCCCCTATCTCCTCTGTTATATTTGGTGATGAGTTGGAAACAGATGGTGTCTGGGAAACACGGTGAAGAAGAATTTGCACTTAAGAGACAAAGAGAAAAACAACCACTCCTTTCAGCTGCATAATTTATCTTCTCTGTCTCTTCTCCTCTCCCTTTATATTTAAAACTCCTTTTAAAATTTTGATTGTAAGAAAGTGCTATTATTATTTAATAACAGTAGCCAAATAATACAGAACATAATAGGTGAACATGATGTATTCACTAAAGTTTATGGAAATTTTATCTGTTGAATGATAAGTCTTTATAATTGAGAAAATGTTAAAACTACTACTCATTATTGTTATGAAAGATAAAATCTGGCATTGAAAAACAGAGTGCATTTTAGCTGATAAAAACCTTGCAGTATTTCTTGACTGTTAGAATGATATTAATGTAACTCCGAAGGAGAAGTAGCACACCTCATATTTAGCTGCTTCATTATGAATAATAGAAACAACATTAAAATGGAAATATTTTAGTAGCAGAATGACTCACCTCTTCCATATTTCCTGTAAAACATGTATATTTTGCATATACGGAATGGAAGGGCTAACATGGAATGACCCTTTGATAAATGACTTAGTCAAAATTGAACACGGATGAATATTTTTTTAGAAAAATTAGTATCTGAATCCACTTTTGAAATGAGGCTGAAGAGTTTAAGCTTCATCAGCAGAGTTAGCCTTCTGGTATTTGTATTTGCAGAATTATTTAAATGCTTAAAGACTTGAGTTGTCCGTGATTGTTGTAAGTATGTGTTACGAGCTTCTGTCCTTCCCTGATGCCTCGGCTAAACATGGGATCCAAAAAACCCTACTTTGACCTGATGGTTCTCCAGAGGCCTGAACTTCTGTCTTTTGCACATGGCTTGAGCTGTTCCTTTTGAGCAGTGTCTAGCTTCTCTTTAAATACCTGGATATTAGCTGAAACCTCTTTTGGGATCTGACTTTGACAAGTCTTTGAGAATAGTTCACCCACAGGCACTACTGTTTGACGTTAAACATATCAGCTATGGCTACTTTATTTAATAATAGCAACAATAATAATGATAATAAAGCATGCTCATGGTCAAGTACACTGTGGTGGTGATTTGTTGAGTTTATTCATTGTCCAATAATATTATATGCAAAATATGGATTTGCAAATAGACGTGTGACTTCATGATTCCCATCCTTAGGTCAGGGCTGTTACTGGGATGCTACAGCCAAGCTGCTTGTCTCCTGGTTCCTTCAAGACCCTGTGACTTTGCTCTCTTTGAGTTAAAACAGAGAAAGTGAAGCCAGGAGTAAGCCACTGCAGCCAGATATTAACAGATTGCCCTGCGATGGTTTTCTTTGAATTCCCTGTCGCTATAGAGGGAAATGAAAACATCCTTGCTTTCTCACAAGATTATCTGAACACGTGTCTTGCATTGCGTTAGGACTACTTGGTCCAAAGCCCAAGTATGCTAATGGAGGGTTTTTTTTTTTGTCAGTCAGGTATTGATGTTTACTTCTGAATGATCTTGGGACATTATTTGAAAGTGAAGCTGCTTAGATCGCCAGGGTTACTAGTCAAGGCATTAGCTGCAATATTGCATTCTTAATTTTTCTTTCCAGTAGTTATGACCATAAAATGAGTTGGTATTTTTTTGTTTTTTGGGTTTTTTCCCCTGGAATTAATTTTGAGGAGTGAAAAAGACTGGTATCATTGCTCAAAGTAATAGTGTGACCTTTGGAAACACTATTACCATGATTAATTGCCTGCTGCTTGTTTTCTTTATCCAGGCCTCTAAAAGTTTCCAAATTACCTCTGAGAAGAACTCTGAGAGAACTCCAGGGATGGATAAATACCGTTGAAACAAACAATGAGATATAGACATAAAACTATACAAGGCCAGATGGCTTCTATTAATATTGGTAATGGCCATTGGTGGTGTGAAATCCAGAGGGATTCCTACTGCAGCAGTGCTGCTGACACACACTGTTCCTGTCTAGCTGGCTATTTTCCTCATCCAGTTGGTATTCACGTGCAATGGCTTCTTTACTTATATGCATTTATTCTATCTCTAGATGTCCTTGCACCTCTGAAACATAAAATGCTTAAGTGAATGACTAGCCCAGAGCTTTCAGTGTGTGGTTTACTTTCTTCCTGTGCCATTAGGCAGGTTGTAGACTAGTGTATTAGAGAGGATCAAGCTGGAGTCACCAAACTGAATCAGATAATCAGGAAAATTACTGACCTGGCCTTAAGCCAGGTCATTTTTCTTCTCTGTTATTTCATTAGAAAGTTGGTTGGTGTCCCATTATTAAATGAGGAAGAAGTCTTCTGAAAGCTAAGCTGGTATTAATTACACCTAAGTTTGAATTCTTCTAGTGAAGTTTATAGTAGTACATTAAAGATACTTACTGAGATAATAATATTTTATTTTTTCTTCCAGATTATAGAATAATACATTTTTGATCATGTTTTATTGAAAACCAAAAATGCTTAATTTTGAGACTTTAAATATGCGTGAGATGTAGTTATTTTCAAGATAAGACCCAATGAGTCTAAACCATTTTGACCCACTTCAGATTTTGTTAAGGAAACAGACAAAATCTAATGGATGTTAAGTGCCTCAATTTTTTTTTTTTTTTTTGTTTGTTTTGTTTGGTTTGGTTTGGTTTTGGTGCCCAGCTGAGTTACTTTAGTGAGACTTCACTTACTATCTGGTTGCATTAATAGTATATGCAGACACTGTCAAAACTTCCGTGATCATAAAAATATAAAGCACTTGCCTTTAATCAGAACCCTTACGTGGTTTCGGTCTTCTGATAGATTCGCTATAGGGGACCTTCAGATTAATTTTTTTATTTTTTCTTCTGTACCATGAATATGAAGAGCTGGTGTTCTTTCTAGGAACAAATGGTGTAGTAGCATTTTTTTAAAATGTCTTTTATATATCTAAATGTTTTCACTGGATATTTGTTAATGTAGTAGTTGGGTTGCTAGGACATTTGAGCATTTAATAAAATTCTGAAAAGACAGTGTATTGTGAATTTAGACATTTGTATGCCTTTTGTGATCTTATTTCTTGTGGTATGAAACTGTTCGTGTTGTTATAGCAGTTTATAAGTTCCAATTACCGTGTATGTTTAAAATTTCATGTCGTGCTTCTGCTGATCAAAAGGCTAATGTTTGCCACACCATGACAGTATGTTAGTAAAGAAAGGTCGACGTTTTGCACAAAGCAGGTCTAAAAATCACTTGTTTGCCATGACTGTGTGGGATTTTAAACTTAATGTGATTGCACAAATGTAGTCAAAGGCATTTTGCAATTAATTTTAACTGCTTGCATTAAGTGTGACCAGTAGTGAAAATAATTAATTAAACCTTAAGATGTAAAGAAAGAGAAGAAATTAACATGGTGGTGCACTTTCAGTGACCAGTAATTATTTTTAATATTTCTGAAATGCATATGGGTCATTGGACCAGAATGAGAACAAATCTGGCTTTAGATTTAATATTATTTATGTATTAAATTGATTTCTCTAGTATTACTAAGAGTAAGGATGGAGGCTGAGGGGAACTTAAGCCATTATATAGTTGTGGAAAGGAGATTAGATTCATGCCAGTAAGCTGTTTGAGATGCTGTCTAGCAGCATTTGAATCAGGAGGTCATGGACTGATGCTGAAGAGGGGGATTAGCTGCTTCTAAACTATTCTGACCGAATTTTGTATGAAATGCTGTTGAGTCAGGGGAAAAAAATATATTTATTTTACACTCAGAAGAAAAAAAAAACTTAACAGCTACTAGACTGTATCGGACCAGAACACTCATTGAAAAGAATGATGAGGTATATTAGTTTTCCATCTGTGTTTTGGAGGTTAATGTAATTACTCAGACAGTGATGTAGCCTAGGCTTGTAAGGACACGGCTTGAAAGACCATATGGTGGTCTTCTGTTTTTAGTATTTCTCAGTTAGTAATCTTTTGGGTGTGTGGGTTTGGTTGGTTTTTTGGTTGTTTTTTTTTTTTCCACCTTAGCTAACAGCCTTCACACTGGAAATAGTCCAGTTGTCATGTACAGAGGTTAGAAATTGAACGTAAGAAACCTTGTCCTTAAATATATTATTTTAATGAATGCAGCTGCTTTCTTGAGGAGGTTTTGCATCCTAATATCTGCCTGAAAAATTGGACTGAATCCTGCAGATATTTTTATATTCTTTCAAAAGCTGAGACTTCTGAACATCTTCCTGACCTACCCACAAGGAGTGTATTGTTGTTGTTTGTTTGTTTTGTTTTACAGTGGCAGACTCATCATTGCACACATTTGCAAATACGGGAGTATGTTGAAGATGATGACATAACCATTATCCTCATCAGTAGCTGTCAATACAAATCTCTAAATTTTTTTGTAGTGCAACTTTTGTAACTGGTTTTAGGTTTCATATCTTCTCTTTTATATAAAAAAACCATGAAGACACATACTTATTTCTGAATGCTGACCAACTTTTTTGGAGCTACGGTTTTCAAGATACTAGTTGGTAACTACATTTTTGTGCATTTAGAGCATGATCCTAAGTTCTCTACTGTCTGGAAAAGCTGTCAGACGCACCCATTCCTATTCCCTGCCCTCCCCACTCCTCCCCTAAATCAACACACCAACCCTAATTTTTCTATATAAATATTATTTTCTTACAGAAATTCAACTGGAATTTTCAATGAAAACTGAACTTTGACAAATTACATAAAAAACCGACCTGAGCACATACCTAGATGCTCTTTTCTCCCATTTGAACTATAGTAGGAAAAAAGAAGGAATATTTTAAATCCTTGATATTTCTTAAATGGTTTTGTATTGATATATCACTAAATATTTTGGTTGATCTAAAGTCTGTTTTACAGAACATTGGCTTAAACAGTAAAATTTCAATATGCTCTGCTTTCTGGCTAGTGTTTTTAGTGTCTCATAATGGAGTTTTCCACTCTTCAGTCAGAATTGGGTATTGGATTATATTTCCAGTACTATCTCTGAAAGCATGCACATTTTTGTGATGTTTAATTTTAACTATAGAAAGGCAAGAATTCTGAGGAAAACAAAGTTTTGGTTTAGATTTAAAACAAAATCCAATTTTGAATCTACTTAAGGAGTCTCAAGGTTGATGTTGCGTTATGACATTTGTAAGGCTCTGAAAGTGTAGGCTTTGTACAGAACATTACAGAACCAATAAACAGAATATCGTTTTTGCAGGCTTCTGTATGTACACCTTTGTGCCAGCCTGCAATGTGCTTCTGTTTTATCCTGAATCACATCTGAGCCAGGAACACTTGCATTGTGCTGCATAGTGAATTTTTAAAGTCGTGTGCCCAGTATAGCTGAGACTCAATTACACTATTATCCCAGACCTCCAAAGAGAAAGAGCGCTGCCATTTTTCTTCTGTATCACCTATCAGCAGAAGGATCTTCTGATCAAAACATAATCTCTCGTTTGATTTGACATCCTTTTCAATATTTTAGCTGGGCTGCTTTTTCTCCAAACCTGTAAGGATGGTGTTAGTGCTCTGTCATTCTTCAAATGACAAATCTGGTCAATGCTTTTTCTCAAAGTGTGTAATGCACAGTGTAGCTAAAAGAACATAATGTGTTATAATTAGTTACAGTCATAACTGGAGGCTTCAGTGTAGTTCATGCTCTTCCCTCCCCCTCTCTTCTATATGCTGTTGGTAACTGGGATCAAGCTTCGGCTTTAACACATACCTATACAGCGAAGTGGCTTGTTCCAGCTGTTGGTCTGAGGCATGACACACGCTTTCCCTTGTGATTTCCTTGAGCATGTTTGAGTTTGCTCCTGGTTGTCGTTCCAGGATGAAATGAAGATACATTTGATGTTGTAACTGTCTTTGGTATCTGGACTGTGCAGGGTGAAGCTTCCTCCACCTACGAATCACAAAGTACATCATCTAGACCAGCTCCCTAGTATTTCCATAGTACAAGTACTAGTATTCATAGTATTTGTACTGAGGAGCCCAGAACTGGACACACCACTCTTCCACCAGTACTGAGTACAGGGGAATAACCACCCCCTTGACCTGCTAGCTCTGCTCTTAACTAATGCAGGATATTGCTAGTATTCAAGCATGTCTTTTGCCCCATGCCTCCCTAATTCTCACACCATACTCAAGGCCATAGAACACACATGCCTTGTGTCTTGCAGCACCATGCTGGCAGGATGCAGTGAAGCACTTTGCTGTAAGCACAATTATTAACTTATAAGTGTCTTAGAAAGTGATGGGGTACAGAGGAAAACCTGATCAGTCTGCTCTGAAGAGTACTGACTTTAAACTGACCGTTAGTCACTGTATGTCAGTGGACTTCACCCAGACGAAGGTTGTAGCCAAAGGTATGAAATGCAGATTTCCGATTACTGTGATATCTCTACAAAATATATGTCCTACCAGATCTGCTCCATAGCAGGTGTATATATTGACTTCTGCAAGTTATATTAACAGGTTTAACAGTAAAGGCGAAGATATTGTTTTGGATGGAAGGAAGTGTTAGAACAGAATCCAAACTAAAATTTCACACAATGTTCCAGGAGTTGAATTTTGCACCTGGTCTGTACGTCTGGAATATTTATGATCAAGTGAGTTCAGCTAAACACCACTTTCTACTTTCTTCTAAATCAACCTCCTCTCCATACATGCTGAATGAGGAGTTGTTTGTATTTGACCTTATACTATTTTCTTTTATTAACCATAGGGCTCCTCCCTTGTGTCATCTCTTATGTTAAAAGTTTTTTAGTTTTTCAGTGTCTCTCTTTGTTCTAAGGCAGTGGGAGACAAAGAAACATAGGGTTAATTGAGTAAGTTCATTAATTAGTGACTGATTTTCCAGTTAAAGAACTTATATTGTTGCATCTTAAAATAATACGTGCATATTGTAAAATACAGCGTCTTAACACCTTGCAGTTTGCAAACCTTTGAAGAATGCTGAAATGAAAATTTATTCGCAGCCTCCATGTACGTGAAAGCTGTTAGTCCCTGTGTTCTAATAAGTTTTATGAGGAGTTTCATGCTCTTAAATAATGTTTTGTTTGAATGACTTGTCCATATATAATTAATAATTTTCTACAAGCACATAGTCTGTATTTTTTGATCTAAACTCGCTATTCAAAAATAAGTAGTAATTTGCTTTTTAAATCCAGAGATGCGACATCAGAACTGATGTGTCATTCCTAGAGTGAAATTCTACTAGAGCAGGTATTATAAATTTCACTCTTTAGGTGAGTTATTCATAATTACTAGCAAATAATTGTTGCTGTATTATATTTATAACAGGAATCAGGGTGAAAAGTTTGGGTCTTCATCAGCAAGCAGGATATAATTTTTAGAGCATGTCTAGGAAAATTTACGCTGATTTTCTTTCTGAACTCTGAAGCTATGATAGTGATTGCAGCACTTGGGTGGCTTTTTCCCTCAGTTTGCTTTGTTCCAATTGATCAGTTCTGTCGTTATGACATGGATTAATTCTGTATGTATTGTAGGTTGTTAATATCCCTTTTAATTACTTTCCTATTGCTTACAGGCATTATATAAAAAGTGGCTACGTTATGAGGAATCACTGAAAAATGCGTTGAAAAGCATTTGGTTCCTTTCAGTACCAAACTCTGTGCGGGGAGATGAAGGTGTCCTTGCAATGGCACATTAGTTTCCTATGCACAGGTTCCTCTCTTCTCGCATTAGAGTCTTAGTTATGCAACTCCTTCAATAAAAAGGAAAAGGAATGCCAGTAGACTGACACTGTTTTAAGAAGGTCATACTTTGGGTGTCTAAGTACAAAATATGTACTTGCTGATAAAGCAGGGTCACGTACTAGTTGTTACAAACTTGTCTTTTCCCTGGAGCACCTTCTAAGTCCTTTCACATTTTTGAACATACCTTTCATGTGCTATTTCTGTTGAGATAAAAATATTTATTTCTGTTGACAGATCTCATCTGCTGTTTCCCTGGCATCACTTATTTCTCTGCACTTGACTTCAAGTCTGTTGCACTGAATCTGTCTGAGAAGAGATACATCTTGAATTTTGTCTTCAAAACTCTACTCCTGCTAGAGTATCAGTCTCTTTTCACCACCTTTTATTTTCAGCCATTTTAAGGAATTATTCTTCTTACCTATTTTCCACTTGATAGTGAAGTTAAATGTGTTAACATCTCATTTTATTTAATTATTAAAAAAAAAAAGATTCATCTTTTAAAACATTAAGATAAATGAAACTAGACAAGTGGAAAGAAGGTGCTGATAGAAAGATGATTATTTGCAAGTTAGTATAATAAAAAGTGATAAGATCTGTTCTTGTCAGAAGGTATTTCCTTGCAGTTATGTTTTTTGTCTCTTGAATGTACCAAATCTGAAGCCAGTGCTTCAGCATGGTAGAATACGGTAGATGGAATTATTCCTATGAAAGTATTAAAAGGAAAAGCTGTTAAGTTATCTATGTCATGATTCAGTTGGGTCTTCAGTCTGGATACTATCCATTCTATAATAAATAATGGACATATACAGAGATACAAATGTGCAGATTCATACTGTATACTTACATATCTGCAGATGGTGGGTATTTTTTCAAATTCTCTTTTAAAGGTTGGATTTTTATGGTGGTTAGAAAATATTGCAGACTCTCGTAATTTGGTGGAGTAAATATAGGGGAGTGCAAAGATTCATTGCAAATGATTCGGTCAAAGATTTACGTGCACATTTTGTAAGCCATTTAGTTTCTAATGGAGACTTTAAATTGTTACATTACCTTATTGCTAGTTCTTTTTAATTTTGGGGAAATTGTTTCTTATTTTCAGTCAAAAAGATCGGGAGTGTGTTCTATTAAATGCTTGGATACTTGATGTTGAAGGCTTTATCTGTATATGAGCAGAATAAAATCAAGTAAGACCTTGCAGTGTGCAGAAGGAAAGGATACCCGAGGTGCCTTTTTGTAAGGTTTTGATTCAGACCCCAAAAGAGCACTCTAATATAATTTGCAATGAGGAAAGTGAAAGCAGTGTATGTTTGAATTATGCATGAGCTACAAAGATAAGGATAGAAAGACATGCAGATTGTCAGTCAGGGAGGTGGATTTCACTCATCAGTCACAAATTTATCAACTGATCATGCTTTTTCCCCGAGGTCCATGGAGTTTACAAGTTACAAAGTTCCTGTAATCGATTCTTGAGGAAAGTCTTTCCTCACACTGTTTTTAAAACTCCAGCTTCCCACAAGACGCAACTAAAAGGGAGATGTCAGTCTGTAAGTGCTACATGGAAGGTGTTTGCCAGGAAAACAGTCTTTACTTAATTTTTGTAGTGGCCTTCAGTCTTCATTACAGATGGAAAAGTTGTGGCACCAAGATTCTAAACTAGACAGATGTGTTTAAGTTATGAGATGTGTAAGAAAGGAAAGAGAAAGCACAGAGCGAGTATTATCTTCCCTATTCATTGGCCCATAAGCAGATGATGCGCTTTGCCCATGCAGGAGTCCTGCAACACGTATTCTTGTACTCTTATGACAGGCTGTCTGTTGGCACAGTCCTATCAAGCTTGATGGAATAACTTGGCAGGTGAGATAAAGGAAAGGAGTTATGGAGAATTTTATTTTGACAAGCTATTTGAGAGGATAATATGAGTAATGTGGTTGATTGTGGAGGTTCCTTGTATGACTGCAAGTGATAGAATTTCCACAGACAGGTCAGTAAAAATAAATAAGATGGTGCTACCTGATTAAGAGTGAGAGTGGATTAGATTTATGCAACCTCAAGCATCATGTATTTTCTTCACCTAGTTCTGATGATCAGAAATTTTCATTCCTGACTTGTAATGATCTAAGCCCCTTTTGGAGACATTAAAGCTCTAAAGCAGGAAAAAAGAAGGATGACTATAAAATGTGATATGATAAACTTTATTGGCCAGCTGATCTGTGGCAAAGAGCAAGACATTTGTACACATCACTGGCAGAATGTATCTTACTTTTGTCACGCAGCTGAAGCTCCTCAGGCTTTTAAAAACATATTTCTCCTGTCTATTTGAGCTAAAGTAAATTTTGAAAGTCTCAGTGATGTCTTTTTAGAATAAAGGAGTCTCAAAATTAATCAAATAGGTAACAAAAATGTCATTTTCCTTGATTTCCTTCTCAGGATTGGCTGGAAATGACTGATTTCAGAGGCTAGCCTTGGTCAATCAGCATTATGTAGCAACTGTTCAAATCAATAGAAGTATGTTTCTTGGTTTTGGTAGATAATATTGTCTGACAGGATGTGACTGAAACAAGTAGCCTTGAGAATGAACAGAAGCAGAACTAAATACTGATTTAAGTGCTTTCATTCTGTCTCTGGGGATGTGCTTTCATAGTGGCATATAGGATTTCAGAACTTCATCCTCTAAACTGATTAGGTAAGTGAGAAACTTTGGCTCTTGTTAGTTATTTCCAGGTAGGTTCAAACTTGTGGCACTAGAACCCTGGACATACAATTCCAAAACGACAACAATTTTCAGGAGATTTTGGCAACAGTTGAAGCCTTAGTCTTGCAAGTAATAAACTTTCTCATGAGTAATCTGATCTACTTCAGCCTTCTACTTACGGGGTAGGGTGCTGCTATGTTTCACTCCTTTGAAGGGGTGGCTTATCCTATAAGGAGCTCAGTCAGCTTGACTGAGAAGGAGAAAGCTTATTAGGAATGTAGGTGACAAATTTCATTCTTCCTGAGTAAAGACCATTATGATGAAAGAAATCTTTTAAGAAGGTGACTAATGTGGTACAATCTCTTGAAATGCTGCATGCAGGTTTTTCGTGGTACTGCTCTGTTTCTGTGTGCAGTGATTTAGTGCATAGATACAGAACTTTTGGAAACACGTAATTTGTTTATGATTAGAAACTTTAGTCACATACCTTTAATTGCTAAAGGAAAAAAAGGAAAGTGTATCATAGGCACTTTTGGACGATTGCTCAGTACTTTTTGGATCTTGTCTCAAGCTTTCTTAAATGCGTGATTGGATTTTTATTTTTTGGGGGGAGAGAGACAGTTATATCTGAAGACATAATGGCATGTTTGATTTTGTGTTAGTGGTGATGTTACTGAATCCTTTGCTGCTGATTGCAGTCAGCAGTCAATATGACCAGGCTTCATAACAAGGGAGCTAAGGGAGACAGCAAGACAGTGACCTCATTGATGAGGCGTGCAGTCCCACAGTACCTGAACAGGACAAGCAGAGCAAGTTTGGTAACAGTAACAGAGTTCAGTCATCAGTCCAGTTGGTGATTGCCAGTGAAGTCCGCAATCATAAGGCAGATTTTAGGCTGAGCCAAGAAGTCAAGTCAAGAAGGCAGGAGCAACATCAACAAGCACAACTATCAAGGCAGAGCCTTCAATGCAGCACTCCAGCTGATTTGTGGAGGATGCATAGGTAGAAATGGCAGTTGCAGCTTCTCAAAGCAGTTTTCCCAGAGCTTAGCTCTTAGTGGAAATCTCATCCAGGGGTACACAACTATGCCAGATCAGAGCAGACGTTTCACCCAAGTACCCAAACCTGTGGGCAGTGGAAGAGGAAATTTACAGAGAAAGCTGGTTTAAGACTGGGCAAGGACCTGATGCTTCCAGCTAGTGTCACCGATAGTTGGAGCCATCGAAGATGGAGGCAAAAGGGATGAGAGACTGCTCTTCCTCTCATGCTACTCTTAATGCGTGCATTGCACTTAGCACTGCCTGTTACAGAACTTTAGTGCCCTTAATCCTCTAAGTCAATCCACACCAAAATTATTCCTAGACCTGACTAGACATTTTCTGATGAAACAAAGAAACAAAGTGTGTGTTTTCAGAGTTCTGACACTTCAAAGAATTTTTTTGTTTTAGAGTGAGAAGAGTTGTGTTTGGAAACTGATATTTTAAACCTAATGGGGGGAGCTTGTATGACTGTATGTATATGATGTGGACAGCTTCAGCTGGTCAAGTTCATGAAAGTTAACTTCACTCAACAGTGAGCTAATCAATACAGTTAATGAAGTAATGTGATTCATCTACATTTGGTCATATGAATTATTGACTAAACTCCACTGGCAGTATCGACTAGATCTCCACTGACTATAATGAGATCTCAGGCAACTAGCTTAAATGCAGACATTCACATTGCAGACACAGATTTGAGGGTGGAAGGTATTTGAGGGTCAGTAGGTTACCTAGTCCAATCTCCTGTTCAAATCAGGGTCAGTGGACCAGACCAGGTTGCTCAGAACTTCATCCCATCTAGTCTTGAAAGCCTCCAAGAATGGAGACTGCATAACACCTGTGGACAGCCTGCGCCAATGCTTTAAAGTCCTCATGGTGAAAAAAGTATTCCCTTGTATTCAGTTTAAATTTATGACTGTGGTATCTTGTCCTGCCACTGGGCACCACTCTCAAGTGCCTGGCTCTGTCTTCTTGATGACCTCCTCATAAATACAGTTAGGGTTTTGTTAGAGTGCCCTAAAGCAGTCTTCTCTGAGTTGAACAAACCTCTTTCCATCATCTTCTCCTCACAACAGAGTTGCTCTAGCCTCTTGGTTTTTTACTGAAGTTGCTGCAATTTGTCACTGTTTTTCTTGTACTAGGGGCGCGGTACTGGATGCAGTGTGATAGATGTAGTCTAATGAATACTGGGTAAAACTAATCAAATCTACTGGCTATGGTCCTTTCAAAGCAGCCCAAGATGCTGTAGGCCTTCTTCGTAGCCGGGGTGTGCTTATATTCTCCTTGTCCAGACTTTTTCATTCTTGTTCAGTGTAGAGGCTAGCTTGTTGCCCTTGATGTCTCTAGCCAGTTTAAATCCCAGTTAAGCTTTGCTTTTCCTAAACACATGGCTGTGCAGTTTCTGAATTCCTTCTTTGTAGCCTGTCTAATTAGAGTGCTAATTCTGGAGTAGAAGCAGGGTTCAAAGATCCAGGCAACCTGTTCCGTGGACATAGCTGGTTGCTTTATTGGCATAAAACTTATTGCAAACTGTATATGCAAATTACTATATATTCAAATATGCAGGAACATTTTGGAAAAAAGCTAGTAAGTGCAAGGATATATAGAAATACACACGGTACAAAGCTGAGTTTTGAAGTAGCATATACTAATGCTGACCTTTTTTGGCAGACTCCTAGTCCAGGAGTTATGACAGTTTTTATTTCTGATATTCATAAAAACCATTTCAGTTCCCCAGAGATGAGAAAACTATTGCCTCTTTGAGTCAAATTTACTTGATTGTTAATACAGTTGTCCATCTAAAGTTTATGATAATGTCTTGTTTTTCTGCTCTAAGCTACTTGACACCATTGTATCTGTCACATTTAACAAAAATATATTCCTCTTCGAGTTTATTTTATGTAGGAATTGCCAGACTTAGCATATCAACAAATCAAATTGTATCATGACTATGAGACTGGGCTGGTTGACCATAGCAAAGAGTTTGTCCTTCAACAGTAGAAATAGAATTAGTGTGAGTTAACTGTTTTCATCGTTACTCATTGCAATACTTATTTTTCCATTATAATATCTGACTGAAATTCTGATAGATCTTCTGAGGTCGCCCGAAAGAGGCATTACTGTACATTACTATTTTAAATGATTGCTTATTTGTGTTTGTTCTTTCATTATCTCTAGCAGACTATCACATAGCATAGTGGGGGAAAAAATGAGATTCAACCAATCTGAAAGAGCCAGTTTTCATGTTGTAAACACAAAATTATCTTGAGAAGCCAAAGAAAGACTTCGTAATATTCAACCCTGTAGCTCAATTTCAGGAAAATTTTTTTTTTTTAAAAGAACCCCAAATAAATAGCTTGACAATTAGTTAATTGTGTAAACCAAAGAAGAAAGCGTTCTATGTATTGTTGGTCTGTAGGTATAGTTTAAATAGAAGTTATTTCTGTGTGGATTGAATATACATTTTTATTTTGAGATTTGAATCTTAGATTAGAATCAGTCTTCGGGGTTGAATTGTGGATAATAGCCAGAAGCAGGGACATCCATGGTCTTTCAGTAGAAGTCTGTCACCAGCTCCACGTAGCTGAATTCATTGACTCATAGTAGGAAGGAAACATTTGGTTAGGCTCAAAAACTGAGGGCCTTATCCTGTAATGCACTTCAGCAGCCAAGCGCTGTAATGCCACTTTCTGCTACAGTTCAGCTGTTTTGGAGGAAGGTCAAGAGCTATCGGCGTACTTCCCGCTAAGCCTGCTCACAGGCTGAGGATTGCAAATTGCTATAGACACTGAAAAGTTAGCCACTGGACATGACAAGGTAGCCCCAAATCTGTGTCCACTCAGTCGTTTTTCCTGTTTGGTATGTTTCTGTCAGCTGGCAGCTTGGTTAGTTGCAGTCATTCACTATGTGCTGTTGGGATTAATGTCATCAGCTGATTTTACTTTATGCAAGAGGATGGTTATTAGAGTTGTTATAGTAAAGAGAGACAACATTTCCATGTGAACCTCTGAGCTATTTATAAACCAGCAAGCAGATTATAGCCCATCATCTGCTCTCGTTTAAATCAGTATAAATCTGAAGTAGCTTCACTGACACAGTAGAATTTCCACCATATGCACCAGTATATCTGAGAGAGGGATTCAGCTTTACAGTCATTTCTGAAGGCAGGCCATCTTTTTCATCTAAGTGGCTGTCTGCACTTACGCTAACTCATAGCGCTTGCTGTAGGTGGACTTCATCTAGATATTCAGAGCTCTTGCTTCTAAAACTGACCATCCGTGGAAAATATTTTGCATTTCTCTTTCCAGTCATTGACTTGACTTTTTGGTCTGCCAGGTCTGTTGGCTTTCCATTTTGCTCAGTGCAATCATAGCCATGGTTTTTAAATGCTACTGAAATATAAGTGATGACAACAGCTTTTAAAATGGAAATTATTAAACTCCAGAAAGCCTCCATCTGCTTATATATCAGCATACAGAATATTTGCTGCCCAATTTGCATTGCGCTTTATTGAGGGAAGATTTTTTTTTTTGTCTCCGTACATCCTCCTCTGACACAACTAGGAATGTAAATCATCAGAAATCATTAGGAAGTCTCCTTGTGAGATTACTACCTACATTTTGCAGAGCCAAGAGGTCTGTAGGTTTTCAGAAAGGCTCATTTTAGTATTTCATTATGTGCTTTATCTAAAATGACTATGCAAATCTGGTTTTGCTTGCTTATTTCTGTTGTAGAAGTTTTTAATGTTTTTGCATTAGAAAGAGATGCTGTATACTAGACTGCTGGCAAAGGAAAAGTGTGATCTTATGGTTAATGTAAAAAGAGTAGTTTAGTTAATTGTTGACTGTGCTGTAAACATAAATTCTAGCACACACCATGGGATATGAAGTAGTGGGCATGTGAATCCTGGATTAGCAAAAATGCTGGTGTGCTAGACTTAATGACCAAGAGGTATTTGACAATTTATTATTATTTTTTGTATAAAATACATAGTTTTGTGACAGTATTTCAAAAGTATTCTGATTTGTTGCAAGGTCACCCAAGAAACTGTAACGATTACTTTATATGTAAACAAATAGTCAACCTCTAGAAAGAGGGAAAAATAAATTTCCAGTCGGTTTTGATGAGGAAAAGGTTAAGATCAGGTTTTGAAGATCCTTTGAGTATCCGATGGACATAGTTTGATAGCATACAGCTCTCAGGGGTAAAAATTCTGACTGCAAACTGAATATAGTGAACTTTAGACAATCAGGAAAGGTGCTGACCTGGGCACAGCTAGTTATTGCAACGAAGTATCAAGAGTTGGTGAGAATATGCTATATTTCCTTTGTGTGACACGAGGAGCTACTACCAGCAGCTACTACCAGAAATACCATGAAAATCAAGGGAAAAATAGATGCAGTCTATGTCGTAAATAGAGAGTGTATCAATTTGGGTAGAGACTGAATGGTTTGTGTTAAAGACTAATTCAGACTAATTGAAAAAAGTTATTTCTTCTGCCTGTAAACAGCGTAATCAGAGGTGGTCTCTCAAGTAGTTTAAATTTCCTCTGACACAGGGCTGAGCAAAGAGCAGGGAAGTGCCATCACCTGTAGAGCACTGACTGTTAGATTCATAAGCAAGGCACTTTCTCTTTTACTGTTCCAAAGATTTGTATTCCACCTAATTTTGATTGTTGGCTTTTTTTTTCATTAATAATAGGCAAGGTCTTCATTTATTTCCATTCTGTTAGCCACTAATCATGACATAGTTGAAGAAAACAATTTTCTTTGAAAATCTGTTATGGCTACAATTTAGTTTCAAAGTGATCTGGGAAACAGCAAACAGTGTTAACTCTGAAAAACAGAACTCAAGGTTTCTTCAGCCAATGAATGACCATTTTCAACATGGTGTATAGCACTAATCCTAGTGCAATTTTCGCTAAAACATCTCAGAAAACAGAACTGAGTTTTACTGAGTCAGAAAATAAAGAATGACTTGGAAAAACACCATATCTTAGTATTTAGCTCTTCCAGAGGTTGCGCTGAGTCTGGTCTTCACCTTTTTCCACAGGCTGGAGAAGAAGGGATTTTTGGGTGTTAAGATCAAATACAATGAATCACTCATGGAGATGGTCTTTAGCCAGATCACTAGATGTGAACCCTTCTGCCTCTTCTAATGTTCACACATAGAGCTCGGTGCAAGATTTGTGGTTGGCACTTCTTTTATAGGGTTTTATGGGGTTTTTCTTTTCTGAGGTTGTGTAGACACTACAAAGGTCTCTTTCTCTAGACTTCTGTCTTCATAGTGTATATCGTTTTTCTAACGTGGAGAAAGAAAAGATATCTTAAGGTTTATTACTTTCTCTTTTAATTCAGTGTATGCTGAGATTACAGCTGGATGAAAGCATTCCTATGCTAATAGCTACATTTATTGCACTTCTATGCATTAGCAATGGTGAATAATTGCCCCAAGACAACATCTGTTCTCATTTGTCTAGTTTCATTTATGTTAGTGTATAAACTGAGGTTTTGATAATCACTTACCAACTTTAAAATTTATTTTGGTGTGTTATACTATTGTTTTTGGTTGCCAATTTATGTATCCAGCTAAGGAGCTTTATCTGCTGGATTAGCAATAAAACCAAACACAGTCTCAGAAGAAAATTCTCCGAATAACTCTTTCTTTGCTCTGTGCTATGTATGTCACTGCACTATATTCCAACATGGAATATATTCAGTCTGTTGTATCGCATTTCTTGTAGCTACTGTTACATACTGTCATACCTAGGTTTCATACTAGCGCATCTCCAGGTTTTTTATGGATGTACTAATTTGCTGCTTCTTTCAGTGATAGCCATCGGCAATTTGCAGGCATATTCTTTTCACACACACACTTGCTTTCAACTGTGTAGATGAATGGTGCTAAAGTATCTCGGGGGCTGGTCAGGTGTAGTAGTAGTTTGTTCCCTATGTGCTGCTCTGCCGATGTTTCCTAACTCTAGGAAAGTTAAGTGTGGGAGTGGATAGTTTTTTCACCCTGTAATTTCTTTTGTTTCCTGAGGAGACTCCTAAACCATATCAACTGCATCTGTCTTTGATCATGTGCCGGGGCTCTAGGTCTGGAATTTGTATTCAGATTACCAAACTGCCTTTACCATCGTCTCTTTTGTGATACTCCTGATGTGTGGTAGGATGGAGCAATGGCAATTTACACCTAGTTTTACCACTGCAGTTATAAAAATGGTCTCTTTCATTGCAGCTGAATTGCAGTGAAATCTCAGTCTTTAAATCTAGCCATCTTGTTGGCTAATGTGGCAAGTGTGGCCTTGGTCCAAGTGAAACACTGTGAAATTATATCCTTGACAGATGCTTCAGCATAGTCAGAGTGACTAATCTTCATTTTAACTTAGTCTTAGCCCGGTGCAGCATCATTACTGATCAGATAATTGTGAATGTGAAGCAAGACATTTAGAGAGAACTGAACACATCTAAATGCATTTTGTGTATTTTCCATGCAGATGAAGTTCTAACAAGTGGATTATTAGTGTAGCTGTCATTGTACTCAGGGAAACAGTGTGGTTCACAGGAGTTTCACAGATGGCTGAGGATCCCGTGTGGTTTTGCTTCCCCGCCTTTCCTCCCCTTGCTTTAAGCAGCTGAAACCCATTGACCTCAATCTTACTTGTATGTGAATCAAAGATCTAGGAACACATGAGGATGCCACTTCTCTCAGAATAGTGACCTTTCCATGAATTATTCAAAGTAAGCTTTTATTTTGGGATGTTTCATTTTTGCTTCATTCCCACGTCAAATGTAGCACATGTTAACAACACCTTTAAAATAGTTTTCTATAATTTCTCCTAGCTTTTTAAACTCTATTTTTGTGTCATCAAACATTCTCACTTCATCCTTTCACTGGTCTAATTTTTAAATCTAATAGTATCTCAGTTCCTTCTCTTCCTGAATTTTTCTGTGTTATCTGTCTGTGAATCAATACCAAATTTTATTCTTCTTCTGAGTGTGTGTAGGGAGGGCTGATTATTGCTGCTGTCCGCAGAGTTTGTACAGTTCTTTATATACTTAGAGCTAAAAAGTAGTATGGACTTAATTGCTTTTGCACTATCCTGTTTATAGTTATTAATGTGTAGCAGATGGGTAAATTCTCTACCTGTTCTTATTGCTGTGTCCAGCTGTTTCAGTAATAATTATAATTTATCAACATGGGAATAAGTCAGGAGCAAACTTAAAAGTATAAACCCAATTTTGGTCTGAATCAAGGAAAGAGTAAAGCAAAACACTTGCAGTATCTCATCATATGCTTTGTGATACTGAAATCAAAACAGAGATTTGTTTTCCACTCCCAGTGGTTTCTAGTGTGACAGTAGGCAGATGAGCTAAGTCAGCATTGCTGAGAGCTTTGCTGTCCCTCTTCTTCCTATTTCACAGTTCCTGTATCATTATGACTTCTTGCAGCTCCTTAAAACTGATAATGATATCTGGTCCTTCTCTATTTTCCTGTTCTTTTTCCTCCTCTTCCATTTTACTCCAACCTTGAGGTTTACTATGATATTGGGAATCTGAAAGAAGTGGCTCTGGAGTGAATTTCCCTTTGTATTATCCAAATGTATGAGTCTTACGTGTGAAAACTTTTATGAGCCTGTCTAGCCTCTGGGAAAGTGCCCATCCTCCTGCCTGTTACCCTTTGTCTCCAACTCAGAACACAGTTAAGCACTCTTATGTCTCTCTTCTAACTTGGTACTACCAGCAGTATCTCACCATTGCTGGATTAAATACATTCTAGTGGAAATCAGTTAGGGCAGAAAGACTTAAGTATCTGAAGCATCGTGCATTGCTCATGAACATGTGTGAATATCATAGGCTTGGGCATCTAAAGCATCAGTTTGTTGATTTAGCTGGAACTGTAGTTGCTGGTATTCATAAAATGCATCTAGATGTATTTTCCATAGTTCTAGGCTGTTTTCCTGAACTCAGGTTATACGTAACCTTTAGTATCATTGTGTGAAAAGTAATGCTCATTTTACCATAGGCTTGAAAAGGTGTAAGAGTTCTTTATGTTTATGAGTTATAGATAGCAACCTTGTGTGAAGTTGGAAGTGCATTAATTTTATATTAATACTTGACAATTAGAGATTTATTTATCCTGATTTTGTTTCTTACAGTTGTGCAGTGTGGTTGTGGTAATTTTATAGTGGTTTACCTTGTGGTATTTTTGTTCATTTTCCCAGGTAACTGATTCACTGGAGCTGTGGGGGTGGGGACATTCTTCTTCTTTATGTACAGTGTGTTGAAACCCGTGTTTTAATCTTGTGCAATTGATTCATAGAAGTATGCACCAAGTAAACTTCAGTGCTATTTTACTCCATTTTTGTGTGTTTCTCTAAGGTCAGGTTATAAAATCTTTCATCAGATTTGTCCTTTCAAAAGAGAAGATAATCTGCCTTATTTTCCTTGAGGCAGAGCATTGTGGGAGAGGCTCCCTATCTGACGTAGTAATCTCTGATTAAAAAGGGGTATGTATAATAGCAACTGTCCAAAGCTCAGTCACTGTCTGACGCACAGCGAGCCTCCCTTCACTGTGAGCACAGATATCAATTTCTCGTGAGGCTGTCAACAGCATCTAAATAACTAATGCCACCTGGGACTGATTTTGGGGATTCACATAGAAAAGGATGAGCAGATGCAGATTGGCTAATGTATATTTATGTCTACGTGTGCATAAAGGAAGAGGGTGATGTTCTTCCTTGAATATTCTTAATTTGTGTACATTTATAAATACTCAAAAACTGTGAGAAAGGAACATCAATGAGTTCAGTGCTCTGTTACATACAGACTACAATGCATGATGCTTTGAATAAAAGATGGGAAGACACTTGAGGCCAAATGGGCAGTGATGTACAAATCTTCCATAAGTAAAATTAGAGATTCCTGTCATTGATAGAGCAAAATTTTGTTTTGAACTTCTGTGTGTGTATATGACTATCTGTGTGTTTGTGAGAAGCTATCATCTTTGATCAAATGCAGCAAAGCAGGCACAGTTCCTAGCGAAAGCAGTGTAGTTTGAAGCCTCTCATCTCATTCGCAACAGCCTGAGCACGAAGCCTGTTGGTGCTACCTTGCCCCTCAGTATGCTGTGAACCTCCTTCATTTTGTTTAATGTCTAAACAATTCTTGATTGTGACTGGAGTCTGAGAAACATGCCAATCCCTTAGAGACACTCATCAGCTGTGGCAGGGATGATATGCTGATAATCATGCCATATACAACTGGGACTGGAAAATAATTTGGACTTCTCTGTCTGTCCTCTTGTCATGTTTCTCACTGTGTCTGTGTATGTTTCTCCCAACTAATTCCCTTTCACTGCTATAACACCGCAGAACCAGAATGGGCAGGATTGCAAAATAAAGTGAAAACAGAAGTCTAGCCTTTGAAGAGCTGATAGGAATTAGTAGCGATGTCCAGACACCCGAAGCAGTTCCAGGCTCCTAAACCACTAGACAGATGCTTTGCACCTTGGCAGATTTAGGGCTGTGGGAACTGGGCTTGCATCTCAAGCCTCCCCATGGCAGCAGAGGTATCTTTCATCAGGGTCTGTGCTTCTTGTTACTAGTTGTTTTTTTTTTTTTTCATACATGTGTTTCTTGCTGCAATTGAAATGAAATGAGGATATTGAAAGCTCAGGAGTGTTTTAATCAGCAGGAGACAACGAAGGAGTTGACCATTAATTCAAAATTAGAAAGTTTGTTTGCCTGAACTCTGTGAGGAATCAGTGGGATTGTACTGGTTTCTGGGGAATGGAGTGTGGGTTTTAGTAGAACTTGCCTCAGCTCTCATGTGCTGCTTGGGCTGAAGTCTTGTTAGGATTTGTGCTTTCATCTTTTTTCAAAATCATGACAAAGTTTAGTTGTTAAACATGAGGGGTGCAGACCTCTGCTCGTAGTGGCTGGGTAAAGGTATGAGACTTGTGATAACCTCGACTGCTTTGGCAAGGTTCTTCTGCCACGAATCACCACGTATGAACTTGTAAGTCTGCAGTTTTGTGCTCAGTCTGTTCTTCTGCATGGGGTCTTTTCCCTACCAATTGCTAAGTATCCTCTGCTCTCACTGGAAGAAGAATAGTGGCCCATAACAGACATTTTTCAGCATTATACTAGTTCATGTAGATCAGTTAATTGAGCGAATGCACAAAATACCAAGTTGGAAACAATCAATTTGACATTGTGCTGGTTCACAGGTGTCTGGTTTGAGTTCCATGTGCTGAATTTATACTGACCTCGCCCTTTGCAGCATCTTAGTCTTGCCACTATATTTCTCCCGCTTCCTACTCTGTTTATGCACCTGGTGATGGATCTCTTACTCTTTATTCTAGTTCAAAGGCTTTTCATGTATTGTTCTTTTTTTTTATTTCCTTCTCTTTGGTTTCATTCAGGGTAGTTTTATTTTAAGTGTGGTTTTGGCCTAATGCATGCTTCCTTAGTACAGAAAAACCTGTTCTTCTAAAATGTTGTAGGATTTTGAAAGTGAAGAGTAGGAAGCTCTGGAGAAATATTATAAATGAAAAAGATTTTACTCTTTTTGTTTCTTAAAATGGACTTATTTGTAATATTAAGTAGCTTTACAGATGAGCATTCTGGGTTCAGTTTAGTTGCCTCAGCCAAATGTCCCTGGTGTGTGAAACAGTCACAGAGTTGGCAGATGGGGCATGTGCTCTCCAAAACAGCAGCTGGAGACCAGGGAGGATATTGTAGGGCATGTCAAATACCTCCACAGAGATACCTTCACTGAAACAAGTGACTGAACCACTTGATTTTGGCTGAACTATAAAATCTGTAGATCTCCTGCATCAGTGTGTTTGTTTGTGTTTTCCTCCAATTGTTGCTATATTTTTTGAATAATCTTTTCTGGTTTTTTGATTTGGTTGGTGCAGGTTGAAAATATTAGTATTGTTATGCCTGAAGAGCACCAAAATTAATCTGGCTAGCTGTATCCTTAACTAATATCTCAGTTAGCTACTTCAGAGTCTTTTTTCTGATGTTTGCATTAATCGTGTTTTATTTCCTGTGTGTGTTGGTCAGCACAGTGGTGTGGGCTGGCTTCTTGGAAAGCTGTTGCATGAGGTGAATCAGGCACCCCCCAGGCCTTTGGTCTCTCTTTCCTGATAGACCAGGAGTGTAAAAGAGCTTGAGGTATGCTGAGGTGGGAGAGTGACAGCACAAATGGTGGTGAATAGAAGCAGTAAAGCGGGAGGGAATCTGTAATAAGAAGCGGCAGAAAGGAAAAAAATGATGTGATTTCTTTGTGTATGGCAGGGAGTAAAAAAACCCAACAATCAAAACTCAGCCCTGCTCATGACTAACCTGTCACCTTGGCTACTATCAGGTATTTCAGAATTGGGTCTAAGAAAGCGGATGTTTGTGGCAGAATTCCCTGTGTATGAGGGACAGATGACTTTTCTTGATCTCACCTATTGGTGAAGAGTTTCTGGTTGAGCTATCAGTCTGTCTCTTACTGTACACATTTGTGTTCTAATGAACACATAAACATTAAGTAATTTTTTCTCTATGTAAAAATCTTCTTTAAAGCTTGATAATGTGTTCTGCTAGTGACTTATCTTTTTTTAAATTTACTGATGTATGGTTGTACCAGGGCCATGCTTTCTGTATTTCATAAGGTGACTTTTTGGTTTTTTAATCAAAGTGTAAATTAGGTTGCATAGTGTTTTTTTTTTTTCTCTCCAGATTAAGCTGCAGGCAGCTTTGTAGTATGGGTACAAATGATTTCTGCTATTCTAAGAAAGAGAGGCCAGAGAAAGACAAGAGGAGGGAAGAGTGAGAGCAGCCCAGTGTTGCATCCCTAGTGAGCTGCCCTCAGTGCTGGAGCAGCAGGAGGGAGAAGGAGGGGAGGATAGGGCCACCAGCTTTGACCAGGTTGTGGCACAAACCCAGCAGACAGGAGGACCACAGCCATTTTGCTGCTTCCTGGCAGCCTGTTGCCAAGGGCAACCATTTATTTTGCCTGTGGAGTCAGGTCTGCCTGTTTCCTTCATTATTTTCTATCAGTTGTGAATCCAGTGTTAGTCAGCTGCTTCTTAAACAATCGCAGTCCATCCAAAGGCTCTGCCTGGAGGATTCCGTACAACCACTGAAACTTCTTTTTATCACCTGCTTGAGGGCTGTTTCTGTGTGTTAGTTCCCTGTGTTTCAACCCAGAGAGCTGAGTCGGAGGTTTCAGGTGGTGGGCTTCCTCATGTTTAATATAATAAACTGTGTAATGTGATAAGGTGTTCAGCTTCATAGTAGCTTCAGTATCAACCTTTTGGGTTTGCTCATTTTGGCTACACACTGGTGGGGAGGGATTGATCGTTCAGATGTCCTTATTAACTTTGAGGTTATTTCATGGGGGGTTTAAAATTAATTTGGAACTTGATAATGCTTATTTATTTTATTCTACACCATCTTTAGGAGTGTTCTGGAACAGATTTAGAAATCTATGGTTTGGTCACCTTGACTTGCACCTGGCAAGAACTGTCTTTTTCCTTTTGACTATTTAGGCTCCAATTTTTGGTGATGCAGTTTTCATTTGGCGTAAAGAGAACAGATGTGTCCTTGCCTGTGCACTGAGCTTCCTTTTACTTTGCATTCTCTATTCATTTTACTTTAAGTACTTTCCTAGATGTGATTAGAAGGGAAGTGCAGTTTGATTGTGATATTTTGCAGTTTCACATCTTATTTGAATACTTATTTTGTTATTTGAAAATGTGAGCAAAGCAGTATCAGGGAGCACAAAAGCATACATTTTTATATTTCTTATAACCTACTAGATGTTCTATTTTTTTGCAAGTAGGTAATGAAATAGTGGTTTAAAAAAAAAATCAGAAAACATTCCTCAGTGGATTATAGTAATCTTCAGGAGTTAAATTTTGACTTTGTGTGTTACTTAAGTGTAAAATTTATGAGTTCGCATTTAAAAACTTGACATGGGCATTTATGAACCAGGTGAGATATTAAATGATCAGCCGTGGAATGATTGATTATTGAGCAACGTTATCTGTTATTGGCTTTGACAGCAGAGAATGGTGATTTATACTGCATGGAGATATTTTTATTGGCAAGGAAATACCAAGGTGTCATGCTGCTGTATTTTGCTTTTCTTGATTTTCCTCAATCTGAATCATACAACTGGAGACAGAAGTTTTTCTGTTAAATAAATAAAAGTAGATGTTACAGTTCTTCATTTGAAGCATTTATCAAGTAAATTGTTAGTAGTGCTTGCTTAAGAGATCAGGGAAGTGAGACGATCTACACTAAGCTGTGGCTAGCAGACTGAAATTTTATATGCTTGGGAATACAACAGTTCTCAAGGTGCAAAAATAATGAATATTTAATGATGAAACTCCAGCAACACATTATATTCAAGTCTTATGAAAATACTATTTTCTGTCCAAGCTATTTTTTGTCATCTTCTTTTATCCATAAACATACTTTTGTCATTTTTCCTGGTGCTTAGTCTTTTTTACATAGTTTGCTCTGAATTGACATTTGACAGAATTTGTATTTGCTGAGATACTTGCTGTGAGATCAGAATTAGGCAATAAGTGGTATTCCTTCAAAGAACAGAGATCTCAAAATCAAGAGATCTCAAGAGGTCTCAAAATGTTAGAGCTGACTTTTCTCCATGAACTTGTGGCGAATGAAATTGTGATTCTATTAGATGTCATCGTCTTTTGGTACTGTTCAGCAGATGTTGTGTAAGTTTAATAATTTATCTGAAGAAATGTATGACATGGGTCACTCCAGTCCTAGAGAAGCTGAAGGGAGTGTGTCATATTTTTTGTAGTTGTTGCAGAGTTGTTTGTGGTGAGGCAGTTGTGAGCAATTCCAGCTATGTTGCTACTTGAATTAAAATAAGTTGTCGTTTCCAACTAAATATCTATATATTGTTGTACAAGTTAATGGCAAAAAAGATACTGACTGTTTCCTCCTTAACTGGAAAGACAGTAATAGTATTATAAATTGAGTTAGGAAAATAGTTATGTGCTTTCTACTCAGTTTTTAGACTGTGCCTGATAGACTATTGGTTTAGTGTATAGGCTTTCCGGAAATCATGTGTTGCTTGTTGAAGGAATTTCTGTGTATTTGAGAATTTGGAAAAAAAAAAAAAAAGAATGTTTTAACCACTGAGTTTTGTCATGCAAGAATATAAGGAAAAAAACCCTGTCTCTAAATTACTAGCAGGAACCTTGCTGTGTGAATGCAGTTGGATTGATGTTAATGTGCCGATAGCTAAAGCCTCTAACAGGGAGGCTGAGACCCTACTAGATAGAACAAGGTTGGGGGAGATCCATCTTTCCTGTAGACTGTTTAAACCTATGCATAAAAAAATCATTTAAGAACATGCAGAGCTGAAATGTGGTGGGTTTTAGCTGGCTCAAACTAGACACCTTGGTACTTTACTAATTCTCCCTCTGAACACAAGGTCAAAAAAGGAAAGGTGATGAACTATGTTGTCACTAGTTTCACTAAAAATCACGTGGGCAGCTGTGCAACAATTGGTTAAAAGAGCTAGGGAGAAAGTAAGGTTTGCTACTACTTGATCAGTTTTTTAAAATTACCAAAATATTTGGTAAAACATTGTCACACCACTAAAACATGTACATCTACCTGTCCTTTTTGTTGAGGCTCTGTAGTTTTTTTGCTATTGCTTTTCACAAATCTCCAGAAAAAGACCCCAACCCAGGAGATTTAGTGGAAGAGTGAGATAGAAATTGAGTATGGCATTACAAGTGTTTGTTTTATGTAATCCTAAGGAATACAATTTGGAAACAAAGAAAACAAATGTTCCTCCAGGTACCTCTGTAGATACCTAACTCTTTCAGTGAAGGTAACAGTTTCAGTCCTGGAAACTAGCTGTGTGAATAATTTCCCTGAGTGTGTTGAGAGCTACCACGATTGCAGAATGACTTGCTAGATTTCACTTGTTTAGACTGGTTTTAAGTAATCGAGCAGTTTGATAATGACATCAGCCTCCACTGACTGATAAAAAGAAACTTGAAATCACATCAGGCAAATATCAAAAGCCCAAATTGATATCATTAGCATAAAATTGTTATATTTGGGTGAAATTCAGTGACATCAACAGCTTGTTTAAGGCTTAAGCCTTAAGAAGATCTGGGAATGATGGTTGTTGTAGAGATTGCTGCATGTTTTGCTTTTGTCAGGTAAGAGTTAGCTGAACTTCAGCATGGTATGGAAAGCTGTTGGAGTTGCAGTTATGTAATCTCTAGCTTTCTCTCTTTCATTACCACTCCCAGCTCCAGGGATACCAGTCCTGGCTCTGCAAAACTGAATGAGGTGTGTTGCTTGCTCTGTTGATGAGGACAGTAGCTTTGCCATGGCTGTGAGTTTGGCTCTTCAAGAATGAGTTTCTAGGAGGGATAAAATATCTCCACAAAAAATGATCAGTATCTTTTCCTGCTACTCAATATGTGAAGTACTAATGAGGTTATTTAATTCTGTGTTTGACAATGAGTATGATAACATTGAGAAGAGATTAGGACCCTAATCTAAGAGAAGACTCTTCAGCAAGTTTAAAAAGAAAGATCAAATCAGTATCTTCATCACAATTATGTACACAAACAGTTTAGAGAGGGTATCACTCCACCCAGAAAGAACTGTAGGAATACTTGCCAGCCATCAGAAGAACTGCATTTCATGGCATCCGGTAGGAACCTTTAGACAGATTTCTGAAAGGTTTAGTTAATTTTATTTTTCATGGTCAGCAGGCATAGTTATTCATTTTGGCCTCTCTAATTCAGTCAATTTGTTTTAAAGGTGAGCAAAAAAATTCTGAAATGGAAAATTTTTAATTTGAAATTACTTTAGAAAGAAATACTGGGTATAGACTAATATTCTAATGTGGTAAAACCTATTGTTAGCTTTTATTTATTTAATACTGATTATTCTTCAGCATATAGATGCTGAGTTGAGGAGGGCAAACCTTATTCCCTGGGAGAAGTTACCTCTTCAAACAATAATCTCTTTGTATATAGGATGTGACAAAATCTAGAATGTATCAAGTGAAAATTAGTTACAATACTTGTAATAGAATGGGCATGGGTTAGTATTGATACTTTATGTTAGTCGAAGCGTACTTCAGTAGGTGTTTGTTCTTGTTGAGGGGGATAAGCAATAGGTATGTATGAGTTGAGGGAAGAGTAAGATGGAAAAAAGCTATCCATGAGATTTTGTGAATTAAGAATAAAAGGAATTAATAATTTTTTTTTCTGGAATAAACCATTCTTTTTCCCTTGTGTTTCAAAAGCTACTTTTCTCCAGACGGATTTGTCTTGAACAGAATTTCAGTGCAAGTATGAGCTGTCTATTCCTAATCTATATTCATCTGGACCACTGAAACGCTGGGTCACTGCTTGGAGTTACTTATATAAAGACTAAAAGAAGTGACCATTTCATGTCACTTGAGAATTTTGAACATGAAAGTATCTTGACTGAGTTAACTCTCTTACCCAGAGAGTGTTGCCATTTTTGGAAGACAATTAACACACTAAATTCAGTGTGACTTTGGATGTTTTGTTTTCTAATTCCCCATAGCATTTGTAAGAGTGTCTTGTAGCCTTTATAATAGCACATAAATACACAAAAAACTATAGCAAAGACTGTGAGTTTGAAGTTTTTGTTAGTACAGTGTTGAAAAGAAGGGTTTTGTGGTTGTAAATATAGTTGATAAAATATCTAGGGAACTGCTAGGTAGCTGCATAAAGAGCTGTAAAATCGCTTAAGGTGAATGTAACAGTACATTTAATGTGACGTGGAAGAAGAAGCTGTGTTTTAAAAAAAATGATGCTTCACAGTTCAATTTAAAGTTGGGGTTTTTTTCTTGCTTTAGATTTATTATAAGTGAAAGATTTTCTTAAGCAGTCACTTTCTCCTCTTTGTTTTGATGAACGAGAAGAGGCATGGGATAAAACAAAGCTTTTGATTTAGTGATACTCTTGGTTTTCAAAACTCAGAAGCGGCAATTGATTTTTAGGATACATTGTTATCTGAAAAACAGTCTTCTTTCAAAGGAGCATATTCTGGACTTAATCCTATTCCAGGCATTAAGGCATAACATAGAGACCATACCATAATATCACACCTCTCATGGTTAATGGATAGCTGTACTCTGCTCTGTTACCCTTTCAGTAAATCCATGTTTGTGTTTAGCTGTTGCTCATTCATGGCAAGATTCTGCTGCCTCCTGATCCTGCATGTCCCTATGGAATAGAAACCTGACATCCTAACCAATTGGGACGGTTGCATTTTTCCATCGTTTTGTGGCAGTTTAAATTAATTTCAGGATAGAATCAGAGGCATGTATGTTATGTAAAATAGTATTTTGTGTGTGTGTTTTTCGTTATTACTTTGTGATGATATCCTGTTATCTAGAGAGAGAGGTACTGAAACTGGCATCCAGTGCACAACTGATTGTTTCCCTCCTACCTCAAAGTACCACCCAACCTCCTAGATAGGAAATTTATTTCATTTCATGGACCGTGTGACTTTAGGGAGTTGTTGCTGGCTTGCACCCCAGGAGTCCCTGTGATTTTCTGTTCATGAAGAGCTGGTTTATAACTGCAAATGCAGTCTGGATACTTCAAGAAGTCAGTTATCAGGAGCTTTGTCACAGATTCTGTGATGAGTTGAATTGTTGCTCCTTTCATGTAGCTGCTTTACCAACACCAACCAGTAACAGGGTGTTACTGATCCTAATTGTCCGTAATCAGAAAGTGAAATGGCAAAACCTGCATGTCAATTGGAAAAGTGAGAAAAGCAAATAACTTCAAGGTGTACCAACTGATTCGGAAGTTTTATGTTAACTTGCACAAGTCATAGCTCTTCTCTATTACTTGTGAATGCAATGAAGATGAAACCAATTTAGAGTTGCTTAGGCATAATTACACCCACGTAGAAATTACCTCTGCTTTTGCGTTGGTATCACAATTCCAACACAATGTTGAATGTGCTTAATAATAATTTACCAAAAGTTACAGCAAACAAAGAAGGCCTGCTGAAGGAGGACAAATGGCTTAGTTCGTTAGAAAAGAGACTGGCTGTTTGCTTAAACAAAAAGACCACAATGTAATTGACAGAGCAGAGGTGGGCTCCTAGCTAAATGATGATAAGCACAAGTGTCTTGCCAAATTAAGAGATAACTTAAGGAAAATGTGTGCTTCGGTGTTCTGTCTCTCACAGTAGACTGTTTATTTTTTTGTGTTGCCTAAAGGCACTGAGTAAGGAAATTTTCAACTGGCGGGAAATCATCACCAGTTTTTTTTTTTTTTTTTTCTAGGTCGGGGGGTTTCCTGTGTGCTTCGGTGTTCTGTCTCTCACAGTAGACTGTTTATTTTTTTGTGTTGCCTAAAGGCACTGAGTAAGGAAATTTTCAACTGGTGGGAAATCATCACCAGTTTTTTTTTTTTACTAGGTCGGAGGTTTTCCTTTTTCTTTTTTTCTTTTTTTTCAATCTTTCTTCCTGGCATAGTATTTATGCTGGGTTTCCCTTTATAATGTATGTTCTGGAGAACACCTAAGAGTTCAGCTTGCAACTTTGTCTATCTTGGGGGATTTAAAAGCCTCTCTCTCCACAGACTACATGAATGATCAGATTATTCTGGAGTTCAGTGGTTGCTGAATATGGATTTGGATTTGGGTGCTGTGATTTGGGACAGGTAGGATTTAAGCACTAGGTGGACTTCTAAATCTAGCTCTGGTGCCTAGTAAAGATACCAGTGTGAAGATTGCAAGTGTTTTGATTCGAAAATGAGTATTTCTTCCAAGAATATTGCTGCAGGTTTAGCAGAACAAGTGGAAACTGTTCGTTCTTTGGTTCTCCTAATTATCTGTTGTCAGTGTTGAATAACTTATAGTATATTCTTCGCATTATTGTTGTAAATATCATATACATTAGAAAGTGTGGGGTACTATAATATGCAGAACAACCAATATTGAGGATGAACAGATTATTTTATGTCGGGTTGTATTATCTGTGTTTACACATGTGACTTTTAAGTACTTCCCCTATGTCACTGGTTTTACTCTGACATTACAATTGATATGAGAGGGCAAAGAAGGGCTGTTACACCACGTACTATATCACACCTTGCCAGAGTAGCATTTAAAGAAAGGAAACACTCTCCGTAGTGTGGATGAGTGGTTATGGGCAGATCATTTAAGATTTAAATACGAATTTGACATATATAGTAGGAAAATTAGAGAAGCCCATGCATCCTTTCACAGCTGTGTGTCTTGTGTGCAAGTGGAGCCATGTTGTGATTTGACTCTGGACTCCTGAAATTATTTTTCTGGAAATAGAAAAACTCTAGGTGACATAACCTCACTCACTCAGCGTGGTGGTTAGACAATTTCTGTAAGTGTGGGTTTGAATCTGCTTGTGCAGAGAACAGAACTGAATCTAGCTCACCCATATCAAGTGTACAAGTGTTTTAACTAACAAGTTATTACATAAAATTGGAGACTAGAAATTTTTTTCCTCTCTTGTGGTCTTCTGTAAGAAAGCACAAGATGCCACTGCAATGCCACTTGCATTGTTTTCCAAGTGCTCTGAGAAGCATACTGGCTCCAGCCCTTCATGGGTTTAGATGGAGGATTGACTACTTTCTGGTTCCTTACTTGGTGTAAATCTAAATTAGCTGTGCGGATTTATATGCCAGTGCTATTGTAACTGACTCTTGGTGCCTGAGTATTGCTTCCTAAAATGGGTGATTATGGCACATCCTTCAAGAGTAGTGTTTGGAACATGTTACAAATTTTGACATATTTAAATAGCTTGATAAAAACTCACTGCTTCCCAGGCTGGGAGTTTCTAAGCTGAATGCCTAAGTTTATACAACTCCGATATGATAGCTGTGCAGTTGAGTTTTACAGTTATTTTGCTATTGAAATAAGAAGTTGGGTCACAAGAGAATTAAAATTAGGGTCCAAGGTGCTATGTAAGCAGTTTTATGTAGAAAAACTGTCTGAAGCTGAATTACTGCTTTTGCTCTAACAGTAGTTAAATTTAGTCTGTATTTAATTGATGATTTTAGGTAAAGAATATCAGAGCTAAAGCAGTTTCCTTTCTATCAATGTGGATGTCTTAGGTCCTCAGCTGGCATCACTCCGTAATTTTCTTGGAGCAGAACTCATTACATCAAATGAGGATCTCTTTTTCCCTTGGAGTATGACACCTGTGATCATCCAAGATGAAGCTTCCCTGCTGTGTTCTCATTTCTCATCTGCCTGTGTCCGAAATGCCTGTGCATTGCAAAAATGATCAGGAAAACATTGTAGTGAGGTTCTTTTCCTGTCTGAGGAAAAACCGTGAAGGCAAAGTAATTAAATATAATGTCTTGGTACTCCTACTGTGTGTCCATATATGTATATACATATACATGCACACACATGTACATGCACATACAGGCAATGTATACATTACGTAATATGTATTAATGTATACATACTGTGTATACATTCGTAGTGCGTTTCATGTGCTAGTGAAAAAGAAGTAAAGAATAAACCCGACAATCTGCAAACCTGTTTTCTGTAATATACTGTTATTTGTCCCATTGGGAGATGGAAGGAAAAGAAAAGCTCAGATATTAAATTGTAGAAGAGAGCAGAATCAGCAACATTCTTGATAAAACTGAGAGAATCTAATCCTGAAAATAGCTGCTTTATGCTTAGTTCTCAGAAATGGTGATTAAGAATAAAAGTGGAATGGAAAAATCTAAAAACTGATTATTTTTTTTTAAATTAGTATTGAACACTTTTGAAACCAGTGTGGCTACTTTTTCAAGTACTTTTTTCTAACTTCCTGGAAAAGTCTATATATGTGTAAAAATTTTCATTTCACTATACTTTAGTGAAAGAAAAGAAACTGACCACCATATAAAAATCTACATATTACTTGCTGAATCTTTTTTTTATTCTTCAAATTGGGGAAAAAAAAAAAAAAGGTATGTAATGCTGTATGTCTGTGTTCAATTACATAAAACATGTTTATGTCTATATATGGAAGAGGGAGGATATCTATATATATCTATATATAGCCACTATTTTTAGATATTAATTTACTTTCTCTTGAATTATTTTTGGAAGTGGCATTAAAACAAACTTCAATTTTTGCTCTGCTGATTGTGTTTAGTCTTAAAAGAAGGTGTTCTCGTGAAAGATGCAAGCATGTGATATACACTATTCAGTGTACATCACCATTTGTAATGAAGAGTTTTAATGAGTTTTTTTGTTAAAAAAAACCTGAATGCTTACGTATTGCTTTGCTAGAAGCAGCAAAGATATCAGTATTTTTAAAGGTAATAAGAGTAGTATGTGTTCTATTACATCAAATACATCTGCTTGGTTTTATTATTAGGACTGGTTGTATTTTAACAGTCCCAACGGTGAAATAGAGGAGAGGGTAAACATCAAGATAAGAGACATTCACAAAGGATTGTAAATTGAAAGCTATTGCCACACCACAGAGGTCAGGGAAGTGTTCAAACTAATTAAATGTGTGTGTACATGTGCGACCTGCATATGTGTGTAAATGAAATTAATGTATTTATGTATTTGTGTGAACTCTATGTGTATGTCTGGCAAAATGCTTCAGAAAAATCAGATTAATTAGCATGTTGGATGGAAAATGCACACGCACACACAAAAGCAGTTTTTGCGTGCTCCTGTATAATCCAAGGGATTTTCTTTTCTTGCTTTTATTTGATTCCTGACCTTGTTCAACATTTTTATGGCAGTAGGAAACAATACTGGCTTTCCTCTGACAAGCTACTTAATGCAGCAGTAAATCAGTCAAAGAAAAAAGAGTTAGGGAAGAACCCAGCATATAGAAGGTCAGACAGTATAACTGGCATTTATGTTTTCAGTATTATTTCTGTCAACAGGAGGTTGGCATACCAGAATTCTCTTCTCCTTATCCACATCTCAGAGCCATCAGAGTAATCTGTTTCCTATCCAGTGGTGTTCCTAAGAAAAGCATCTCATATCCCTTCCGAATGCCTGCACTGTGCTTGGGTGAGCAGAGGCAGCTGGAAATGATTAGAATAGACTGACATGTGCAATCATGTGGGAAGGGATTCATCTAGCTAAAGTAAGAGGAATCAATGCTCTGTTCTGTGGGCGAAGAGGAGTTTAAGTACAAAAGTGAGCAGATTTTCGAAGGAGGACATGGGAATTGAGCTACGTGATTGCACTGATGCCATTTAATATTGCAAATCTCATTCTACCCTCAGTAGATTATATTTAAAAACAAGCTGATAATCACAGATGATAGTTTCATAAAAGCATAGGAACTGCCAGGCAGGAATGAAGCAGTTGTTCTTTTATCCTAGTCCTCCCTCTTAGCTCTACCAAAACACACAGTAATATCAGACAAAAAATAGAACATTAATAAGTACAGAGCTGTAAATGTTACATTTGTAATGTGAAAACAGTGACATTTCCCGGACATGCAAGGTTTGATGATGATTTCATTTTAAATATGCACATTATTAGCAATAAGCCAATTGGAAATCCTTCCCTCTTAAAGGGAAAAGAGATTTTGTATACCATAAGCAATATTTTTTAAAAAACCCAAACTTGTACTATATGTTCATTTTTCTCGCCATCCGAATGGATGTATTTTATGCTTTGCCCTTGCATTGTGTGGTCTTGTTAGATGAGCCTCCCTTTGTATGTTCAGTACTAGTGTGACACCTGTAACACACAGGTGTGCTGAGGTACCTTGCCCAGTGTGTTGTTTTTATTCTTAATCATAGTATCAGTGTGGTATTGTAACTGTTAGTAGCTTCTTGGTCTAAGAATTGACTGGTTTACAGACATAACAAGCCTGAATTATTTGGGAACAGGGCAAAGATTTTTCCCACTATCATAAACCAGGTGATTGGTTTTTTTTAAAAAACAATCCTCAAAAACTAGGCACAACAAGTAATTATGAATTGTGAGAATGCTCACACATGCTTTAGTCATCTCCCTAGAGAACTGTGCATTTTTGTACTGATTTGGGTTATCATAGTAATGCAAACCATGGATTGGATTCAGAGACTTTCCAGTTTGTCACCTGTATGAGATGAATTTTTATTGTTTTAAAATTAGGTAATGCTCTGGCAATGCTGCCTTCGTAGGAGATGAGCAATGTTGTCGATGCCCTAAAGTATTGTGCTTGTCTGCCATCTAGAACTGTTGACAAGTTGCCTTTTGAATGTCATTTCTCTGCATGACATTCTGGCAGTCACTTCCACCTGCGGGTGTCCTTCCTTTTGGTTGTTCAGCTCAAGGAAACCCAGTGTTTAAAATTGTGTATAATGGCTATTCTGGAAAGAAACAGCCCCTTTCTTGTGAGAAAATGCCAGCCAACGTAACATCTGTGAATAACAGGTTAATAATACAGGATATTGTAAACGAGGAAGATAAAGTTAGAGACAAAGATGTTCAATCCTCTAGCCACAGGTTCCTTGAATTAAACTTTGATCTGGTTTTTCTACCCATACTGTTTCTAGGACAGAAATACCTGCGTTTCAGACCAGAGAAGGTACTGCTATGTTTCCCTTATTTATCTTCACACATACTCAAAGAATATACGTGGTCATTTCTCCAGGTAGTAGAATTATGTCTTAAAATCCTAAGTTCTTGTTATGAAGCTTGACAATTCATTGAATGGGCCAAAATTAGGTATTGTAAATGAAACAGTAAAAGACTGCAACATCAGCCTGTCATGTAAGATGTTAAAAGAGTAACCTTTACCCTTGGGGACAGCAGCCATTCAATAACTGGCTTCATACCACATGGAACTCTCATCTCTCTTACTGTCTGAAGCTCAGATTAATCTCTTCTGCCTGTAGCCATGAAAAAGTTAAGTATCTTGCCTAAATTATTCATTAGGGCTTTCTCTGTGTGTTTAATGGAGAAATGTTGTTTTTGCAGGAAGTCACTCCATCTGCTTGGAATGTTGGTATTTGTCCATTGGAGGTGAATCTCCCTGTTGACTGCAGCAATAACCATGATAACTGATATGTTACTAAGCAAGAATTGCTTGTTTGTTTAGAGGTAGGAAGGTGTCCTGTGCTTGGAACAGCTGTTCCAGCCAAGAATGTAGCCAAAACCAGAGCAGAGCCTTTTGATAAGCATTTTGAGCACATTGTCTCTCAGTCACTGAATGATCATCTAGTAAAAAATAAATAAAAAGGAATTAAAAGTTAAATAGTAACATAAAAACGTGTCCAAATGGCAAAGAATGTCGTACTTCAAGTAGTTGCCAATTTCTTGATGAGAATAGAGAATTTTTCTATCATCTATTATGAACAGGATGACAGAAGCTGTCTGTCAGAATAGTGCCCAGCCTTTGCTGAGAGAAACTAAAGGACAATAAGAGTCTCCCCGCAGTCAGCTGGAAAAGAGCAACAGCACCCACTTCATTGCCATTGAGAGTTTCTTATTCCACCAATAGCGGGTACCAGGTAACCATGCTAGAAATCCCATTCAAATGTTTTCAGGCTTTTTTCTAATTTTTGAAAATAATTTGAAACAAGTACTTTAAATATTTTATTTTATATGCATATATACAAAAATAA
>NW_010423176.1:0-218 GCF_000710305.1 Buceros rhinoceros silvestris
ACGGAGCCCCTGAGCGCTGCCGGCCTTTGATCTTCGTTGCTGCCCCCCCACTCCGCTAGCAGGCAGTCTTCCCTCCCAAGCGCTTCTCTTCCCCACGCCGGCCTGAGCCGCCCGGCCGCCGGTCCCGCGGGGACAGAGGGGGCCGCAGGTCGGGGCTGGAGGCTGTGACCCTCCACTGGGCTCCGGGGATGACTCTGGCCCCAGACTTTGGCGGGGAA
>NW_010423177.1:0-303 GCF_000710305.1 Buceros rhinoceros silvestris
TGCAGGCCATGGGGCTCCATATCTGCTCTGCCTTCTTCTCTTGCAGTCGTCAAGCTTTTGGGGAGAGAGCCTAAACTCTTGGTCAGCATCCCGGCAGACCAGACCACCCACGTCTTGGCAACTCCACCAGATTAGCCAACGCCCGGTTGGAGCCTGTGGTCACTGTGTTGCTGGTGGCCCTGCTGAGCCCTGGAGAAGATTCACTGTCCTCTGGGAGAAAGCCATGTTTGAACAATCCTTTTTCATAATCAAGCTGGAAGAAGAAGCCCAGTCCCATGGTGTCCTTCCCACGGGGACCCCCCG
>NW_010423177.1:397-1815 GCF_000710305.1 Buceros rhinoceros silvestris
TGAGCAGACAGTGTCCTTGCTGCCCCTGATGCTGCCGCAGGACACGCTCGCAGACCCAGGGGGTCCTGACAGCAAAGCCCAGCCATCCCGCAGAGCACCGAGCCGGGAGGGGAGGAGGAGAGAAGGCTTCGGCCACGCCGCGCCTCCTGAGACGCAGGCACAGCCCGCCGTGCCGCTGGCCTCCTTCGCAGCCCGGCAGGAGCTCCCTGCACGTGCCATCTGCGGGTGAAGAGTCCGCATGGACACGCTGCTGCAGAGACCACGGTATCTCAGCGCCCGCATCCTCACAAGTTATTCAAAAGATAGAAGTGACTCCTCGTGAGAAATTACTGTGGCTCGTGTGGAGGAGACTGGGGAGCTGTGCAAAGGTGCCTGTATGACAGGAGTAGAACTGAGCTCCGTCACGATTCGCCGTCTAGTTGGAATTACACTGATGGAACTTCTGCTTCACAAGACTTTGTGGTTGGTTTGGTTTTTCTCCTGAAAGCGCTTCCTGTGAGCATCTTCTCTGTGATCTGTTGTGCCATTTGTTGGGGGGTACCACAGAGTGGAAACAGAGAGGAGATGCTCGGTTAGGCAAAAGCAGCATTTGCGTGTTGGGAGAGCAAGGTGGTCTGTGAAGTTGTTTGTGGGGAACCCACAAAAGGCAGGGAAGGGACGGCAGCATTGACCAGATCTGATGTGCGTCCTTCGACAAGGTGAAATCCTTTGGAGTTGACACAGGTTCTGGGCTAACTTCCCACGTGTGTAGATGGTGTCTGAATAAACCTGTGTCGTCGGTTTGAAGTGCGCCATCTTTTGTATCCGACGAGGTGAAATCCTTTGGAGTTGACACAGGTTCTGGGGTTACTTCCCATTTGCTAATACAGCGTCGAAAGGCGTTCGCTCAGTGAACAGTCAGGGTGAGATTTTGACGGTGAATCGTCTGAAGGAGCTTGATGTGGAACAGATGCTGAACTGCAGCTGAGTTCTGATTTGCAAGTCCTTCCTTTCTCGGCGGCTCCCAATTTTAGTTGGAGTGTTGATGAGAGCGACCCCTTTCTAAAATACTGGTCCAGATTCAGCAGACGCCATGGAAAGTGACGTTTGTGCGTGAAGTCATCTCAAAGCCAACGAAGCGCGCTCTGCAGCTCTGCAAAGTTCGTGGGACGGGAGCCAACCCCCCGTTCCTTCACCTCAGGTGTCACCACAACCAAAGGAGTGTACGTGGTATCAGTTGGGGCTACGAGCTGACCCCCCCGCCACAAGGTGAAGCAGGCAGGTGACTCTCTGGAAGGTTCAAGTCACAAACGCGCTCTGAAAGTTTAACTTTGTGGCTCAAGCGGCTGCTCTGGAGCTGCGTATGGGGTAGGTGGACCTTCCCCCCGCGCCCCAGTGCTGGTGGTCTCAGGCTCTTGCCTTATAGTACGTTTTTGCGA
>NW_010423178.1:0-6550 GCF_000710305.1 Buceros rhinoceros silvestris
AGGAACGAGGAAGCGCAGGGCTTCTTAGAAACACAAGGCTGGCAGAGTCTGCCCTGCAGCCCCGCCTGGGCAAGCACGGAAGAGGAAGAGGAAGAGATGTCCAGTGCAGGAGAGACCGCAAAACCTCAGCTCCACACGCTCCACAAATCCCTTCGCACTCCCAACAGCAGAGCCACAGACGAGAGACACACTTCTCTGCTACAAGTCACGTCAGAGACCCCAGGCATGACGGTGCCCAAAAGCTGGAGGGCAGCACAGCCCTGCCTGGTCTGACACCGTGACGTTATGGACAGGGGGATCAAATATCCACCCGGGGAGCAGATTCCTACGCTGGCCAACAAAACAGGTCACTGCTGCAAGAGAGAGACATGGTTCCTTCTTTCCTTCTCCTCTTGCCACTGGAGGGTCTCTGGGGTTGGGTCTCAGCCCCACATCTCTTGAAGCAAGACAGCTAATAAAAAATCTGAGGTTGCTCTGTCCAGGGCGCAGACGTAGCAGATGAAATTTCCTATGGAAATTTCCTATCACACGAAATTTCATCCTAGCAGATGAAATTCCCCTATGAAATTTCCGTCACCACCTGAGCAGATGCACTGACAGCAGCCACACGTGGTGCCGAGGTGCCTGGCTACCAAGAACCTGGTTTGAATGCAAAAAGTTTGCCCAAGTGGGGAGAGAGGAAGGGTTTAATCTCAGCGCTGCCCAAGTGTGTTTGCAGGGCTGGTGACTAAAAAAAAGTCTCATTTAGCTGAAAGTCAGCGAAGAAGGAGGAGCTGAGGACTCACCAGGACAAGCGTGTCACAAGTGTGGCACTCCAGAACACATCCCTGGAACACGGTAGCCCTGGGATACAGCAGCCCTGGGATACAGCAGCACAATGGCCACTGGTGAGGTGCCTTTGCTGTAGGCTTCAGCCTTTCTAAGCACACCCCGAAGGGGACAGTGGGGAAAAAGCAGTGTTAATCCTCTAGAATATGGGTCCTCCCTGTGACCCACCTGTGCCTTCACGCAAGATGACGTTGCCAAGGGCATCCACCCCCTTGCATCCAGCACCTTCAGACATGAATAAAACTTCCCAGGGGAGTGGGAGGTGTTGGGCTTTACTGGCACGCTGTCCTGGGTGGATGGGGAGTGGGTCTGCAGTCAGCACACGGTTCGTCTCCATGACAGCAGGGTTATGTCTGGTGTCTGGGTAAGGTGGAGGAGCACAGCTTGTCCCCCCCAGCCACAGCACCTCCTTTCTGCTGCCCCATAGATGCCACTGCATCTGTGCCTATTCTCCACGAACAAAGCACCTCTGCCATCCAAACTTCCCAGCTCCTGCGTGCAGCTGAACCCAGTGCTTCCCAAACACCCTGTGCACACGGGACCCAAATTTCATGGACTATCCCAGGTCCAAATTCTCCCATGTGTGCACATCCCCTAGAGCTGTCCCTCTCAAAACTCATCCTCCGGTTCACATTTATGTCACACTTGACAACAAAAAGCCCGGGTAACTTTCTCTTCTCCCCCTTGTAGCCTTCACAGACCTTCACAGACATGCAGCTTCTGCTGAGAAATGATGTTTTTGACGACTTTTTCAACACATTTCTGAATCTTCCCTTAAGTCCACCAAAGCCCAGGACCTTTCTCAGCTCTTCTCAGGTGAACTTCCATCTTCTATGGTGTTAGAGTCCCCAGGAAAACTGGGAATACGCCACGCTCAGGCTTGGAGATAAAAGGCCTGAAAGGGAAGATGATGCTGTTCCCCATGGTGAGGACTAACTGAAACAGCTGGGCTCTGAGCTCCCTTGCCACCCTCCATCTCTGTCGGCTCTTCTCTTTCCTTTCAATACAGGTTTTTGGCCAGACACGCATTTACATCGGCAGCATGGGCCGGTGGGACCTCTGGCCAGAGCTGCCAAGCTGCCTGGTGAGAAAATGTCCCTTGAGAGAAGGGTGATGTGGAGGGAGGATGGGCACAGGGCAGGGGACTCAAGGAGGCAGTTTCTTATTGGCAAGGCCACTCTCTGGCCCTGCTGTTTGTGCAGCCAGGGGATTATTTCAAACCCAGGTGGCATTTTGCTTTTAAGCCCAGGGAGGAGCACAAGCTATTTAAAGACCTGGTGCAGCTTACAGGGTCCATCCAGCCCCCAGAAAACCTCGATAGCTGCAGTTAAGGAGAGCATGTGTAGTGGCAGAGGAGAAGGAGGACACGAACGTCAGCTCCTTGCGTCCTGTACTCCTCCTGAATTCACCAGAGTGAAGTCCTGTTGATCCTCAAACAGGCTCAGCCCTCCCCACAGACATCCCTCTTCCCCACAGCCACGAGCGCCGTTTGTGGGGCTCAGATCCCGCAGCAAAAGGGAACCTGCTCCTCTCGGTGCTGCTGCCCCTTCCTGCCTGGAGAACTGCGAGGAGAGGCAACGCCACGCAGCGCCACGTCTCCCAGGTTTGCATGCAGAGCTCACAGGGATGCAGGCAGGGGCTACAGCTCGCCTAGCCCCCTTCTTTCTCAGCGCAGAGATGGCTCGCATCACTGTCTGGCAGCACGGTGCCTTCCCTGCCTCCTTCCCCCGTAGCAGGGTTCTGTTACTCACCCTAATCCCCAGACAAGAGATGGCTCCTTGCTCACAGCCTAATCCTCTCCTTGGTTGCGGGGGGTGCGGTGCAGGATCCCAGCCCCTCAGCTTTACTGGCTTGGCTGGAAAAGCACCGCCTGCCTCACTTCTGCAAATCCTTCGTCCTCTGCCAGAAGCTTCTGGGTTTCGTTTGGTTGAGGGAAGCAGGTGAATCATCACAGCACAGAGGAAATCAGAGCAGCTTCGGTGCCATGGCAGGGCTTACTTTGACGGGGCTGTCACTGCCTGGTACCTGCCCAGTGGGATGTGCCTCTGCTCCAGCTTAAAAAGGCGCTGCTCATCCTGGTTTTAGAGTTTCCATGGGATGAGCAGGGCTTTCAGCCACAGCTCTTTTAGTACCGTCTTGCTGCCTCAGTGGAGTTGAGCTGAAATAGCTACTTAGCAGGGTTTACCACGAGGTTCAGGGGTGGAGCAGGACTGAAGAGCATCCTTGGGCGTGGGAAACTGGGGTCCTGGCAGGTTTGCTGCTCTAGAGGGTGCCCAGAGCTCTCACACGATATCGCGATATGTTCCTTGTCTGATGTATGCTATGCTGGTAAAACAGGCCTGTGCTGCGGTCTTTCTTACCGGCAGCAAGTCTGAATTGTGCTCAGTTTACCCCTAAAATGAGCCACCTCAGCCCAGCCAGCTGCTTTGTCAGCCTGCTTGTCAACGGAAGGGAAGGTCACTGGGAGGGCAGCTATGGCGGCGGGGGTGCAGGTGCTCGTCTCAGAAAAGCAAGCAGTTCATCGAGCTTGCTTGCTCCAGCACTGTTTCTGACAGCACTGCTGCTGCTTCTCCAGCCAGGTTTAACCTCAGGCTGAAGGAGGTTGAGTGCAAGCCCCAAAGACAGGCAGAAAAGATGGATGTTTGCAAGGGGAAGAGGCGCGATAGCTGGGCAGATTGTCACCGACAATTTTGGCTGATGATGACAGGATATTCCTCCCGTTTATGGTAAAGGGGACACACAGGGGACATGAGCGTCCTTGTGGGGGTGTGCAGGCAGCAGTGGGGGTGTGAAAAGTTGGAGAGACGGAGGGAGGGAGGAAAAGCCCAGCATTAGCTGCAGTGCTCCAGCATCCCACTCTATCCCCCAGCCAGTGCTGCCGCAGGGGAATACAGCAGAGCCTGCCCTGCTCCAGCTGCCTGGAGCAACAGTCTTCCACCGCAGCACCCCGTAAGTCAGCAGTGCTGCAAGCAAGCCCTGTGAGAGCTCCCCTGGGACAGGCCATGACCTGGCCCAAAACCAGTGGGAGATTTAAAAGCAGTCTGGTAGGGCAGGCAGGGGTGAGACCCGCAGCAGACGGTGGACTGGGTTACTGCCTCATGGGCAAAACTCTTTGGGAATGAACTCCCCCCTTTTTCCCTGCCCACAGCAAATACTGCTGTTAACGTGACTCACGTGCAGACACACACATGAATGTCCTTGTCCCAGCTGGAGCGCCCGGCCAACACGCTGGGGGAAGCGGGCATGCAGCCTTTTAGCCTGTGACTCAACCACGCTCAAGTTTTCCACAGATTTTTTCCTGCGTAAAGGGATGACTTAAGAAAGCAGAGTCACACGAGCGCTCATCTTCCGCATTACCCCTCCCAGCAGCAGCAATCCCACTAATACCGTGTGTTTATTAACACTCTAAATGCTACCCTTACACCTGGGAACCTCCTCACAGACCGAAACCCCCCTGCATCCCACCAGCTTGGGTCCTTACTCAACCTGCACAGGTATTTTGCTCGCTGCAGCCAGCGGTCTTCAAACCAAACATCCAGCCCTTCCCTGAACTGCAATGTAAAAGCAGCAGCTGATCCTGGAAATGGTAAGGAGAGTCTGTCGGGGCTATTGCCCCCTAAATGCTGGCTCACAGAGAAGCCAGTGTCTAGGACAGCAAGAGCTGAGCATCTTGGAAAAGTCAGCTGGCAGCTCCTGACCCTGATTCTTTAACTGCTCTTGGTTGTAAGTTAATTAGCGGCCCAGGTTTTTAAGCCTCTCTTGTCAAGGAAATTACCCCTCAGAGCGCAGACGTGGTCTGGGAGTGCAATTAGCACTGCAGCAGGTGCCGAGGCCGTGCCTTCCGCGGGCACCATCCCCTGAGCCAAACTCCTCCCAGGGCTCGCTGCCCTGATGGCAGGGGAACCGCTCGCGGGGTTCTCGGGGTTGTTTTTGGTGCTTGCTCTCAGCAGTGTGTATCTCGGTCAGGAACCAGCTGCGCTGAGCCTGCTGCTTGCCTGGTGGGCTGGGCCAAAAGCTGCAGGAGGGTCTCAGCAGTGGGCAAGGGAGGTACTTCCAGGGCACCGGCCAGAGCCAGTCGCAGGGATGGCAGCCAACTGAAAAGGCACCCGAGGTTACTTTCCAGCTGGGGACGCCTTCAGGGTCGTTTTCAGCCCTCCTGAGTGGGTGGTGACCTCTTCGGGAAAGCTGCTACCTTTACTGGCAAGCTGGCATCTGGACTTCCTGGGGGAACTGCTGCCTGTCCTAGCTGCAGGCAGATGTGAGCCAGCTGTCAGCAGCTGCACGGGTAGGTTTAAGGTGCTCACAAAGATTTTTTCCAGAGGGTTTAAACCTGGGCAGGTTTGTGCTCCAAAGGCTCAGTAAAACGGGTAGCTAGCCCCTCAGGCATGGTGCAGGAGCAGCTCCTCGCACGGGGTATGTGTTCTGTGCAATCGCCCTCCGTTCTTCTCGCCGTAGTCTCCACAGAGTGACGTCCCAATGCCTGAGATGCAAGGCCACACCGTTGGGAAAGATGAATGCTTCCTCCTGTCCCAGTGCATAAACGAGTCCTTGAAGCTGAGCCAGGCCTTGCACGGCACAAGGAACTTGCAAGGTCTCTCCTCTGAGCACTGGCCATTAATTGCCACTTGGGACCTCCAGAAAGGGAACTCCATGCAGCCAGAAGTGGAACGTCTCCTGTGCAGGACTGGTAAGAGGAAGCTCTGAACGTCTGCCAGGACTCACAGTGGCTCAGGCTGATGAAGCACATTTCGCACACCCATGGTGACCGCTGCCCCTCACACGCAGGGTCACCAGAGCGTGCTGCAGCAAAGTGACTGAAACCCAAAGCCAGCAACAGCCACTGTCACCTCCCTTCTACATCTTGACCTTCTCCTGTGGACATTTGGACTGGCCACGCTCGTGTAAAACCTCAGCTTTGTCTTCTCACCTCATCTTTTGAGAACGACATCAAGTTTCTGGGCACCTGCTGGTGCCCTGGGAGTGACAGCAGTCACCTGCAGCAACCCTTAAGTAGCTTGTGGGAGCTCAGTCACACCTGAGAAATGCCGTGTCACAGGTAGATCATAGGAACAGGGCAGAGAAGGGGAAAGGAAATGTGGGTAGCAACCACAATACAGCACTCGGAGCAAGCGCTGAAGGGTTGTCATAGCCAGGGGGAATGAACATTGAATCTGTCCTGGCTTCCCTGTCTGATGCAGGCTCCCAGAAGACGATGTCCGGTGTGGTGGCTGTTCAGAAACCCTGCCCGGCTGTGGATACCCAAGCAAGGAAGATGAGCTTCTTCATCTCAAAAGCCCACCACTCGGTGAGTTCTGTCTGAGCGGACCCTCACTCTTCATGCCCTTGAAGGTGCTCCAGTATACCCTTAGGGGACTGGACAAGCAGAGGTCTTCACTGCTTCCATCCCATCATCCAGTAGAACATCTCCAGAAGGAGGCAGAGCCTCCTTTGAACGGCACAAGTTTTGGGGTGTTAATCCAGCCAGAGAGGGCAGGAGTGAGAGGGCTTCTGTGAAACAAGGGCCGAGGAGGTGAAGTCATGCAGACACAGAGTTCCCACAGCACCCAGGGTCTCCCCAGCCAGGCTCATGTGCAGACATCTGCGTGGTGGCTCTGGGCATAGGTGGGGTTTCTTTGGGGTCCTTTGCCTTGAGGATCCCTGTGAAGGCTCTGGCTGTCACCTGAGGAAGGGGCCACCTCTTTTCTATCCCCACAGCTGCTGA
>NW_010423178.1:6633-8408 GCF_000710305.1 Buceros rhinoceros silvestris
GAACAGAAAGAAGACGACTGTTCCTGGGAGAAAAACCAAATCGAGCACAACCATTGTTGCAGCAGAGAAGCCGTCTGAAAGCCCCAGGTCCGGCTCCCTGCAGCACAGGGCTTTGCTGGTTTTTTGCTACTTCCACTCTTCCAGGAAGGAGAGCTTACCCCGTGCTTCCAGGTAGTGCCACTGCTCCCTCCATCATTGAGCTCCCTCGTCTCCTGGGGAAAGGAGAAAAATGTTTTCATGCACCCCCAGCCTCATAGTTGAAATTTACTCCTCACATCTTATGCGTGTCTCCTGCACTTCGTCCTCAATCAGTCCAACCTGTACCACAGCTGGACAGCATTCAGATCCCCAGAAAAATCACTTGAAATCACCCTCTGATCACATTTAGATCTCTGTACTCGCTGACCACGTGTGCACCCATGTGGCTCATCTCTCACCTCCTGGAATACCCCAGACATGAGTCCTTGCAGGTCCACATTGGGATATAACTGGCAACCAGGACACAAGTCCTGGGTAGGAGCAGCTCTTACTGTTCATTGTGAAAGTCAGTCTCAGGAGCCACACTTAAACAAAGAAAATATTTTACCCCATCCACCGATCTTCAAACAAGGACTTTCTAACATCACAAATGACCCAAGATTCCAGTCCCCTCCCAGCTTTGGCTTTCCAAAGCTCTGCTGAATCTTCCAACGCAGCTGTACTCTGGCTTTACGTCTATTGACAATGTCCCGATCTAGCAGGTGCAAGTGGAAAGGATTTTCCACTCCAAAACACTCTCTCCATGGCCAAATGTATGATGATCTCCATGGCAAATTGTTGTTCATTCTCAGCAAGTGACAGAAGGGAGCACAACCTCCTCCTCCAGCTACCCCATCCTTACACGCCTCCTTGCCCTGGTCTCTGCGGTGCTGTGCCCAGCCTCTTTGCAGGGTCTAAGGTCTCCATCACAGACCCGAAGTCCTTCCTTCTCCTTGGCTCCCTGGTTGAAGCCTCCTTTTCAGGCTGAGAGCGCTTCCTTTGAATACATGGCAGCAAGGCTGTTGGGCAGATGTACCTACAGCAGAAAAGAAACAGCTTGTCAAGAGAATCCCTCAGTGGATGTTGACCTTTTCCAATCTAAATTATTCCATGAGCAAGACGGAAAAGGGAAGCTGTACACCTGCTTCACAGATCCCACACACAGTTCATCCACTTTTCAAGCTCTTCTTCAGGTGTCCCTCTCTTGCTGGAGGAGCAAGAACAGAGGTCCTGATTATTTTCCAGAGCTCACATCTGTTGTCAATGTAACTTACTCTCTGTTCCAGAGTGTGTAACGGGGTGTCACCTGTTCAGTGCCAGCAGATGTGATTTGTCACGTGAAGGAGTGAGTCTATGACTAGACGATGATGACGATGATGAGCGGACAATGACAATGAGTTGAGTATGTCATCCTCTTGGGCAGCGGCTGTTCAAGAGTCCCAGAAGGAGTTTACACAGCGGCCCTCTGGGGCCCTGGCTGCAGCTGTGGGCAGGAGGAGCCCCAGGAGTGGCCAGTGAGGCCGAGGATGGGGCTGGCCCTGCTGCGGGCTGGGCTCCCCATATAAAGGGAGGGTCGGGCGGGGGGGCTGCAGAGCAGTTGAATGTTAGTTGCAGGTATTGTAGTCTTGGGGTGGTGAAAGCGTCCTACTGGCCCTGGCAGCTGTGCTGTGTCTTCTGCGTTTGTCCTAGTCAGTTTTTATACATCTTGGTCCCCTCTGGTTTTTGTGGAAAATCTCATGGTGTTAAGGGATTCTGTC
>NW_010423179.1:0-221 GCF_000710305.1 Buceros rhinoceros silvestris
TATATCGTATGTATTGCATATATACTCTACAATTATGTAATAATATGTGTTGGTTTTATATATGTAAGTAAATTTGCTAAAACTATTGTTTTAGTTGTGTCTTCACTGGTTTTTATTTTAAATTGAGTAGTTGTGGATTTTGAGTATGCTCTGACCCACGGAATGTGATGGCTTTTGCCCTGAATATCTCTTGATTCACAGCTCTTAGCAATCATATCAAA
>NW_010423179.1:547-5669 GCF_000710305.1 Buceros rhinoceros silvestris
CCTGCCATAATCATGGTCTTCTCATTCTTGAGCCACTTGGTACAGCAACAGGATATAGTTGTACTATTGGCAGTACTTGACTAGTTCAGCCCTTGACTTCTACTATTTTTCAAGCATGCCTAAAAATAACAAAAATAATAATAACTAAATAATAATAACTAAAAATAATGTTTTACATTAAAAGATTCATCATCCATATTAGGGAATGAAAAAAATGGTTTAGTCTGAAGACTTTTTTTTTCCTTCAGTGTTCTGATCTGGTTGATGAACTGGAAAATTCATCAACACTGTCTGCAGACTTAGTTAGGTGTACACTAAGTATAACTGAGCCCACTGCACTCCTGAAGAAGACTGGATTGAAAAAGAAAAGCTACAGAGCAAGGAAACTCAGTGTTCGAGGATGCATTTCACAAACAAGACAAGATGTTAACTTCTAATCAAGAGAGACACCACAATCATAAACCTATCCAAGTAGAGAAAACACTCTATTCGGGGAAAGGAATGTCAGAATTTCATTACTCAAATAAATAGTCACCAAACTAAACCGGAGAGCTTGTAATGCAACATAAAACAGACGTTGTAAAAACATACTCCACAATGCATTTAATTTCCATTTAATTTTCTAGATTCAAATCCAAAACCTAAACTTACTTACTGTTGTGTGAGCTTATCAAATAGAAGCATTAAAAATCTGTTTTTATTTTAAAAGACAGGTTGAAGGTCAAACTAAAGGAGTCAACATTTAGAAAGTCCTTGTACATAGAGGCACGCTGTCACTCACAGGCGCACACACACACACTCTCGCTCAGTCTGTGCATATACATGAAAGAAATAATATATCTTTTCTAAATTAACAGTTTTCAAAATTAAAAATTAGAAAATAGGTTTCCAAATTAAGAATTATTTCTTTACTCTTATTTGCCCCTTGAAACACATAAACTAGAAGTGCAGAAAAATGTAATTATAAATTATTTTAAACCACAAAACTTTGTACCTGCTAGTCTGTGGCTATGTCAGAGGACAAAGTAAAAATGGACTCTAGAGAAATCACCTCCTTTTCTACTTTGCAGAAGAAAATGTGAAAAAATGCATGATGAAAGACTGCATGACAAATGTCGAAGTCTAATTTATTAAAACGGACTGTATCTCCCCTTTAGTAAATTGTCACTGTGTTTCATGCATACAGATCATGATTTATTTTTCTGTAAAAAATACACTGAGTAGAGTATTTTTGGCTTTTGGAATTTTGAGAATTGAGATTTTGAGAATCATAGTATGCTGCTCACAAATTCTCTGAAATGTCTTGTGTCTAATCTTTGTTTTAATTTAAACAGGCTGGTCAAGTAACGCACACACGAGCTGCTAATGTGAGTGTGGTTTTTCTCCATTTAACAAAATGTCAGGTTTAGGACAGGAGAAACAGGCAATTTCCTAAGCTGTGAGGAATTTCAGTGGAATGAGATTGGGTTTCTAACATTGCCACAATCGTTCGAACTTTCTGAAGTGGTAGGAAGGGCTGTACATGAAGTGAAACACTTTACCTCCTTACAGTTTGTTTCCCTTTAATTCTAAAAGGCAGTTCTGAAGGATGTGCTGTCGCTGATCCGCGTGTGCAATTTGCGCTAAGGCCACCGGGAGCTGATACAAACATCAACATCAGTGGATGTTCCTAAATACACCTTGCTCTCAAAATAACTGAAAAACATATTTTACTGTATAGTTCTTGACTGCAAAAAGAAAAATATCCTCTACCCACTATAATTCTTTTTTTTTTCTTTTTTTCCCCTTAGAAAATGTCAAAAAAGTCACCACTTGGCCTTACATGTGGCAGAGTATGCTGCTGAACGACAGGCTTAAAAACCAGCTCGTTACACAGCGACCTAACTCCTGCTTTAGAAGGAGAGAAATTAAAAGACAAACAGGTGATAATTTCCAGATGCACTGGGGAGAGGTTTCTCAGTTTGGAGCTCTTTGCTTTAAACATTTTTTCATACCTGAAGGGAAGAATTAATCCCATCTTGGAGTCTTTTACTATCTCATCTGAAGTGGTGAAAATTCAGCCCTTCTCTTCAGAGTTTCGCCAAACTCAGTCTGAACTGTGCGCTAATGGAAAAAAATGTCACTGAATAGGAAAAGAATAAGAACAGTTTCTATGTTCTTTTCCCCAGAATGACTCTAAAGCCCTTTCCTGAGCTTTCTTTGAAAATCCCATACCTCTAAGACAAGAAATGTGGCACCAGAATTGTTGGCTGTGCATAATACTTGCTCACATATAAAAATTATGTTTTTCTCTCCAGAAACAAAATTTCTCATGGTCGTATGTGACCTAAAATGCAGGAAGTCTTAGCTTACAATTCTGCAGCAGATTTCAGAATATTTTAGTATGACTTACTAATTTACAAATAAGAAAAAAAGAATTTTTTTCCATAAAGTAGTTTATTGATCAACTGCTATCAGCTAACTGCCTTACAATTTTACTATAAGGAGAATATTACACTTCATAGTACAGAAACCATCCAGAATAATTTTTTTCCAAATTATTATTTTTGTGTAACATTTTTGGTATTAAATATGTTTCTGTTTTTATATTTCCTCTGATATTCTGGGGGAAAAAAAATTTCAAAACCCCATCTCTTCTGTTGTACTGTATGTCAAGTTATTTCAGCCTTTTCTGTATGAGTTATTCCTAAAGAAGAACACGTGGAAGTGATTGAACCATGACAGGAATTGAATAGTAAGCAAAGATATAACAGAAATACATGTTGCATTATTCTTTTACTGCTTAACTTAAGCGTGGCAGTCTGAAGGACTACCTTACAGATTGGTTCGAGAAAACCCCAAGCCCCATTTAGGTTGGTTTTCTGTAACTGCTGGAAAGCAGAATTTTCTTTGTAGTGGTTGGAATTTAAGTCCCCTGGGAGGCAATGGGACTCTTCTCGTTAACTACATGGTTGTTAGGGTTCCATTTTCTTATAACTTCACTACTTGGAGGTATCAGTATATTTACTAATTTCTAGCAATATTGTGAAAACATAAATGGTAAAGAAAAGCATGCGATATTGCTCCAGAATAAATTCCATTTTTACCTTTCCTTTCCTAAGGCAGAGCACATTTGATGGTCTTTTGACCTCAATGTTGTGAAGTACTGTAAACATATCCACTTAAAGTGTTTTCTCATCTATAAAAGAAGGGGGGAAAACCCAAAAGAGCAAACTTGCATTTGAAATAATCTAGAAGTATGAAATAAAATGCTATAAAAACTCTATATCTTTTATATCATACAGTTCATATGATTCAAAAGAAAAGCTACTTGGAAAAGGCTACTGAGCTTTCCTCGGATGATGACAGAAATAAATCTACTCTAATTTATCAACTAGAATGGGACTGGAGTCTCTCCAATCAGAAGACAATGAAATCTATATATAAAGTGTAGGAAAAGAAAAAGGAGAAGGAAACACTTCAGAAGTTCTAACCTTAACAGACTCAGAAAGACTCAGACTTCAAATGGGCAAAAAGGGAAGACAGTAGACGCCAGAATAGAAGAACAGTGTTCTTTAGACAGAAAAAGTCTTCAACATACATTGATAGGTGTGTATTTATCCTTTATACCAAAAATTAAACCAGTATGTTTTACCGTGCACTTATTCTAACAACATATTTTAAAAGCAGAGGAAGAGGTAGAGCGATGCTGTGGAGACGTCAATGTCAAGGACACACCATATGGGTTCTTAGACTCTTCTGTACTGTTTGGGATCTTTCCTTTTACATCCCATAGACATGGCTAAATGTGGGAAGAACAACTGAGATTTACAAACCAGGATTGCTCTGTTTGAGCCTTTCTTGTAAAACCGGTCAGGAATCTAGCATGCAACCTGCTTGCTAACATCTGAAGCTGGGTAGGCTTAAACCAACCACACCGTGGTGACGAGTGCAGGTAGCACCACTGGGACACGCTGTAGACAAAGAGCAGCAGTCTGAGCATTCAGAGAGGTGTAACCCACACCTCTCCCCCACAGGACGGATCTGTCAGTACACAGTGGTCAGCAATCAGAACCTGGAAAAGCAGGGTAACTGCTGGTAGGAACTACTGATTAGTAGCTTACAACCATTAAGTAATTGTTAATAATGCCATTGTCCTGTAATTAATTTCATGAGGTTTATGTAACATTTCCTTCATGTAATTCCAGTTCCACAAAGGGCTTTAAGACAAGTTGTTAATTTGCCAACCACAGCACTGAAAACAGAACGTTAAATTCTCACATTAATTCTACTTGTTTCTTCATGCATTAAACTTCTTGCAGGAATGTTAGTTTTGGCTTGAGACATTCTGCAGTGCCACATGTCGCATGTCCCCTGAGATCCTTGTGTATTTTTTAAAGATCTCAGAGTTCCGGATAATTTGACTGGGAGCTGTTTCCTCTGCGCTGGTTGGGGATTAAGGAAATTAAGGGAGCAACAGTTAGAAAGGTGCATTTCTGATTTAATTTGCTCTCTGGCATGACAGAGCTATTCAATCAATTTCTGAGCATTACTATTATTCTGGAAGACTTCCAGCCAGGGAAGTATAACTAACTTTTTAGCTGGATTTGAAACAAAGAGAACAAGGGAGCTATTGGTGCTGTTGTAACATGAAACTACGGAAGGTTTGCAATACAAGCTGACTTCAACAAGTGTGGACATCTAATTAAAGAGGAAGTAATTATTTAAAAAATCTTTTCTTTGCAAGGCGTCTGAGGAGGTGGAAGAAGATAGAAGAGGACGTATTTTTCTGGAAAACAGGACTATGAATAAATTTATGAAGAAAGCAAAAGAAGAATTTTTACAATTGGAGAGTAGATAACTATGTATAAGGAAATACAAGTTTAAAAGATTGTTATTACAGCACATTTGGCAGACTAAATAGTAGAAGAGATGGTCCTTAATGAGGATGAATCTACCTTTTGTGTTCCCTAACACCCATAAATCCATTTGGTACCTCTTGTGGAAAGAGTTTGAATGAATATGTATTAGACATTTGGTTAATGTCAGTGATTACCTTCCTCTCTCTTTTTTACAGAAAAATAATAGTAATTAAACTGGAGAACCGTATTAGTGGGTCACTGATTCTCTTAAAAGCAGGAAT